>NC_066517.1:12554176-12699176 GCF_024679095.1 Eriocheir sinensis | reverse complement strand
CAAAAAAAAAAAAAAGAACCCGCATCTATTCAAGTCCTTAAAGAATATTGAAACAACATCTTACACCCTTCCCAAACTCCTCCTCGCCTCCTCCTCCTCCTCCTCCTCCTCCTCTTCTCCAAACTAACTCCCTTCCACCTTCCCAAGAAATGAGTCGCATCTGCTCAGCTCCTTAAAGAAAATATTATAATGGCGCGCTTGGGAGCCTGACAGAACACACACCGCGAGGGAGAATTTGATACAAGCGCCATGACAAACGAGGGAGTAATAGCCACGCCAGAATCAGAGGAGACGTATCTATTTTGTTTCCTCGTGACCACCCGCGCCACATATGTTAACGGCTCCTTTCTTCCTCCTTTTCTTCTTCCTTCTTTTCTCTTTTCCTTCATCATTTCAGACTTTTTCTCCCCTAAACCCTTTACTTTTCCTTTTTCTCCGCTTTTCTCCTTCTTTTTCCTTCTTTTTCTCTTTTTTTTCTTCCTCATTTCACACCTTTCTTTCGTCTCCTCTTCTCTTTGCTGTGTTTCTGTGTGTAGTTTCCTTCATTTCATTTCATTTCCTCTCCTCTATATCTCCTCTTTTTTTTTTTAGTTTATCGCTTCTCTTTCTTTGGTTCCTTTCTACTCCTTTCCTCCTTCCTATGTGACTATTACTTCTTCTTCTTTGTCTTAAATCAACTCTTCGCAGTCATCTATCTCCTCTCCTCCCCTGTCTCTTTCTTCTATCTTCCTCTTTCTTCTATTTTCATCGCTTCTTCTTATCTTCTCTCTTAGCTAGTACGCGGCGTCTTTACTTCTACTACCTCCTCCTCCATCTCCTCTCTCTCCGTCTCTTTCTTCCCTCATCCTCTTCCATCTCCTTCTCTCCCTGTCTCCTCACCGTCGCCCCGCCCTTCCTTGTTCCTTCCTCAGTCCATTCGCGAAACCTGAATCCTTGGTCCTTCACTCTGATCCTTTCCTTTGCAGCAGCTTCACATCCCTTCCCTCTCGTTCTCTTCTCTTGATTTATTTTACTTTGACTTTTTCTTTACTTCACTTTCCTTTTCGGTTCCTAATCTTTGCAGCCTCACTTCTCTTCCTTCTTATTCTCTGCTTTTGATATATTACTTTTCTTTTTTTGCTTTCCTGGCCTTCCTTTTTATTCTCTTCCTTTGATATATTTCTTTTATCTTTTTCTTTATTTAACTTTCCTGTTTTTTCGCCACATTCTTCTTTCCTTTTCATCAACCAGTTCCCTTTATATTCCTTGCAGCTTCTTTATTCATCAGTAACTTCTACACAGCCCTCAACCATTTCTGCTCCTTGTCCTTATTCTCTTAACATGACAAGAAAGCGACTAGATGACTTCAACTCCTAAATCAATATCTTGTCCATTATTTTCTCACCTCCCACGGTTTAGTCTCTCTCCAGTGTCCAGCTCTTCATATCTATTCTTCTTCTACTCTGTCCAAACCACTTACCTTAAATCAACATCCCTAGTCCTACCTGTCACTCTTAATAACCTTTCTTCATCCCCCTTTTTCTTCCTTTTTCCTTCTTTGTCTCGTTTTCTTCATTCCACCTTTCTCGTCTCTTCCGTCTTTCATCTCCGCCCTTTAATTTGTTTGTTTGTAGCTTCATTTTCCATTGTCTCTCCTCTATATTTTCTCTTCGTTCCCTCTTTGTCTAACCTTTCTTCATTCCCCTTTTCGCATCCCTACCTAACCTTTCTTCATTGCCGTTTTACTTCCATCGTTAGTTCCCAAATACCCCTCTACTCCTCTACGCCACGACAACAGCCTCCTCCTCCTGCCCCCCTGCAACTCACATCCTTTGTTCATTGCCTTATTTTCTCCCCTCGCCCCTTCCCAGCTACTCCCCTGCGACACCGGCCACTACAACAGCCTCCTTTTCCTGCCCCCTTGCAACTCACATCCTTTGTTCATTACCTTATTTTCTCCCTTCGCCCCTTCCCAGCTACTCCCTTACGACACCGGCCACTACAACAGCCTCCTTCTCCTGTCTCCCTGCAACTCATAACCCCTGTCGTGTCCCGTCCACCACCCGCCGACGAGACAACCGTTTTTTCGTGTTGTCTGTCTCTCGCGTCCTCACTCCCGCTTCACTAGCACGCCCGACAATGATGGATCGGCGTAGGCAGAGAATGGTCAGCGCGGGGGAGGCGATAAGGGCTTCGAGGGCTGAGGGGCAAGGACAGTAGGTCACCATTTGTCGAGAAAAAGCCGTGGATGGAATGGCATGGAGTGAGAGTAATTGGTGTGCGGAGGCTTTTGAAGGTTAGACGAGAGGACTGATTGAGATTGCGAGAGTGGAAAAAGGGAAGGAAGATTAGGAAGGGTAGAGTAAGCGTAGTGTACATAAAAGGAACAGTGGAAGAAGTAAAAAGATTATGAAAAAAGGCTGTAGTAGAAATTTATAAGAGAATGAATGTGCGAGTGAGTAAACCAGATAAGGAATGAATAGTGGGTTACGAGAGACAGAGGAAGAAAGAATGAATGAGTGCATGAGTGAATGAGTATTGTTAAGATAAGGTGTATGGAGTATAGACTAGAAAAATGAATGAGTGGATGAATGGACAGATGAAAGGATGAATGAATAGGATAAGGAAACGTATATGGAAAAAAAAGAAGAAAAATGTAAAAGCTCATAAAGGAAATATGAATAAATAAACTGATTGACAACTTAGCAGGGTAAAAGTTAAAATACAGACTAAGCAAGACAAAGAGAAGAGCAACGAAGGAGGGAAGAATGAATGAACAAGAGCAAGTCAGATCAGGAAGGTGTGGCTCTCAGGTGTGTCCAAAAGAGCAGCCAGGTAATCATTAACTTTTACCTTACCTGTCTGACGTTTCCTCTATTCTTGGGTCTTAACGGAGCTTTGACCAACGAAGAGGAGGAGGAGGAGGAGGAGGCGCGCTAGAACAGACACATACGCATAAATTTCCTTTCTTATGACAAGTGAGCATCGCAAAGTAATATTTCCCGTCGGCCGCTCCCTCCCCGATCTCTAATCTAGTCTCCTTATACAGGTAAAGGTGTTCTCTCTCTCTCTCTCCCTCTCTCTTTCTCTCTCCCTCTCTCTCTTGGTTTCTTTTGTGTTCTCCTTCTACTGCTATTGTTTTTGGAGGTTTATTGGGTGAGGGAGTGGGTTCAGTTTGGTTCGGTTTGCTTATGTCTTTATTTGCTTTTTCTTTAATTTGTGTTTTTTGTTTTGTTTTACTTTCTATTTTCATGTCATTTTATGTCTACTTTTTTCTATGTATTTTTGTGTGGTTATATCTTTTTTGCCATTCGTTATTTTGTTTTTGATTAATTTCTTTCCTTCTTTATATCTATCTATCTATCTATCTATCTATATATCTATGTTTCCAATCATCTTTCTCTTCCTCTGCCTCTCACCTTCCACTCAATCGACTTCAAAACATTCCTGTCTCAGCCTCACCCTTTCTCTCTCTTACTCTTTATTTATTTCATCTTTTCCATACATTTCTTTACTTTCTTGCCTCATTTTTCTTTCATTCTTTTCTAGCTTTCTTCATTTTCTTTTCTAATCTTTTCTATTTCTTTCTTCCTTTCTCTCTTTTCCTTGTTTTTTCTTTCTTTCTTCCTTTGTCTTTGCCTCTCTCACACACACTCTCACTCACTCTCTCTCTTCCTCACCCCCTCACACACTTGACCGCCCTACACTGTTACGTGATACACTCAGTGCCCTCCACACCTTGACACTCTCCGCCGCCCTCTTACTCTTGCTCTCACTCTCAGATACACACTAGCACTCGACCCCTCAGACACTCACACACCCAATCACACACTCAGCTGCCCGTCCCCGCTCTCACCTGACCACCCAATCACTCTTCCAAGCACTCAGACGCTCAATCAGTCACGGAAAGGAAGAGGAGATAAAATAAACTTGACGAGGAGAGAGGAGGAGGACAAGGATGAAGGAAGGAAGGGTAACAGTGCATGTATGTAAGTGTGTATTTGTGTGTGTGTGTGTGTGTGTGTGTGTGTGTGTGTGTGTGTGTGTGTGTGTGTGTGTGTGTGTGTGTGTGTGTGTGTGTGTGTGTGTGTGTGTGTGTGTGTGTGTGTGTGTGTGTGTGTGTGTGTGTGTTTTGTTATTGACATTTTAGAGTTGATGTAAATAGTACCTCAGTTTAAAATGTGTATGAGAAAGAAGTCATGGAGGGAAATATATTAGAAAAGAAAAAAAAAACAGCGCATGGAAATTATGTCATACAGTATATTGTGTTCTATTCTTCCGAGTTGGTCGAGCTATCTCTATATCTATCTCTCTATCTATCTATCTACGTTTCCAATCTATCTTTCTCTTCCTCTTCCTCTCACCTTCCACTCAATCGACTTCAAAACATTCCTATCTCAGCCTCACCCTTTCTCTCCCTCCTTCTCGTCCTCCTCCTCCTCCTCCTTCTCCTCCTCCTCCTCTTCCTCCTCCTCTACCTCCTAGCCTGAAAGTGACGTGAGACGAAACTGAATCAATAGAAGGCGGAAGAAGGCAGAGCGCTCACCTGAACACAGTAAATAAAGCCCAGGTAAGTGACAGGGGCGGAAAGGTGCACACAGGTAAGCCAGGTGAGAGAGAGAGAGAGAGAGAGAGAGAGAGAGAGAGAGAGAGAGAGAGAGAGAGAGAGAGAGAGAGAGAGAGAGAGAGAGAGAGAATAGTGACAGTCACGTGCAAAAATAGTGAACGAAGGAAATGTCAGACGATGAGGTGGCGAGAACATCAAGGTGACGCCGCTGATGTCCTGTGAGGAGGAGGAGGAGGAGGAGGAATACATAGGAAGAACAGACACCAGAAGACCTATCGGTCTATGGCGAGGGTGTCTGTTTACCACCGCTACTACTAGTAATCTACGTGTGGTAGAACAGGACAGAATAGATGATGGCTGGAGGAGGAGGAGGAGGAGGAGGAGGAGGACATAGGTGTTGGAGGAAGTAAAGAGGACGCAAAGAAACGTGACGAAATAGTGGACGAGTGACCTCAACTTGACACAAATGACCTAAAAAAAGAAAGAAGGGGGAGAGGAGAAAAGAAGTAAAGAAAGGAGAACAGATGACAAAGACCTGTAACATTTAATAAAAAAGTGAAAGAGAATAACCAGGAAAACGAAAAGAAAGTAGAAGAGATAAGAAAGAAACTAAAATATCGAAAAATGAAGAGTAAAACAAGAACAAGGGAAACAAAAAGCAAGGAAAAGGGATTAAAAAGAAACTAAAAATGTAGAAAAAAGGAAATGAAAAAGAGAAGAACCAGGAAAAACGAGAGAACAATCACACAACCAAACAAACATGTAAACACACTCATTCACACACACTCACGCGCATATACAAGCACACACATGAAGCAGGTGAGAACACAGGTGAGAAGGGAGAAAGTGAAGGTAAGAGGAAGAGGAGGAGGAGGAGGAGGAGGAGGAGGAGGAGGAGAGGGAGGCAGATCGATGCAATGAGATGTGTACACTAATATCACCGATTTCACCGTCTGTGTTCGCCGCGCGCAAAGCAATTCCCGCCACTTTGTAACGTCTCTTCCAGCGGCTCCTCGCGTGTATAATCTGCCCAAACACTCGACTCAAGGGGATTAGTTTCGCTTTTCACGATCCAGTAACGTGAAAAAATATAAGCTCTTGAGAGGATCGTGCTCATGTTATTTATTGAGTTTTCGTTTTTTTTTTTATACTTTAGTTTTCCTTTTAGTGATTCTTTGTTAATATTTTTGTTTTTAGTTTCTCGTTTTCTTATATATTTTAGTTTTCTTTTGTAATAAGTTTTTTTTATATATATTTTTCTTAGTGTTTTTATATATATATATTTTTTGTGTGTGTGTGGTGTGTATGTAGATTTCATTGTTTGTACTACTACTACTACTACTACTACTTCTTCCTATACTTGAAACACCAAACCACAATGTATTAAGCTTACAACACCATCTTCACCACCACCATCATCACCTCCATCATCACCACCACCACAAAGAGGCAAGGCGGACCCATTTTCTTCCCTTTCCTTACCCTCTCCTTGCCTTAAGCCAACTTACCTTAACTTAAATATCTCCCTAAAGGGCCAGTAAGGTTGTTAAAGAGCCGGTGAAGCAAGTGGTCTGAAGCAACGATGCACACACACTCTCTCTCTCTCTCTCTCTCTAATGGAGGTCCCGAAAGGAGCTCCCGAGATGTGTGTTACCTTATATGCACTAATTAGTTGTTACCTGTGCTTGGTTTCGATACGTGTCCTGAGTGTGTGTGTGTGTGTGTGTGTGTGTGTGTGTGTGTGTGTGTGTGTGTGTTCACCACGGCCTGATCACGAGTTGGACTTGCTTTCGCCAGCAGGTACCCTCACGACACGAGCAAGTGCATGCTCATTAACGCGTCGATCTCTGGGTACTGCCAGGACCTCACACACCACACACCCCATCCCCCTTGCTCAAGCGGGGACAGTAACTACTCCTAGACAACGGAAAGAATCCGGCCTGAGCGAGGCTCGAGCTGCCGCCTGTTTGGCCGTGAAGCCTTGCAGCGCAGCGCTCTAACCAGCTGCACCACGGAGAGGTGAGGTGTGTGTGTATGTGTGTGTGTGTGTGCGAGAGAGATCCCACATCAATCTTTCCGTGTACAGGTTAAATGTATAATGGCTTCCTACAAATACGCAAAAAAAGATATATTGTGTTGGGACGATCTATTGTGCTCACCTCAGCAAAAATAGGCAAAAAAAAAAAAAAAAAAAAAAAAAAAAAAAAAAAAAAAATCCGTTTGGTCTAAAAAGAAAGACTGAAGAAAAATAGGGAGATATGATTCGTCCAGTCTTCACATTTGGCACCAGAAAACAATAAAAATTCCAGAAGCAAAAACAAAAATAATTATTACTACTCCTACCACTACCACTACTACTTCTACTGCAACTACTACTACTACTACTACTACTACTGCTACTAATACTGTTACTACTACTACTACTACTCGTACCACCACCACCACCACTACTATTACTGTCACCATTATTCCTCTTTTTTCATACCTTAAAAAAATAAAGCAAAATATATCACTAAAAAAATATTATATTTCTTTGGCATCAAATAAAAAAAATTAGACCAACAAAAACAAGTTTCTCATAATGCCTGCCCGTCTGTCTGTCTGTCCGTCTGTCTGTCTGTCTGTTTGTCTGTCTCTGTGTTGACTCCGCCACACTCACTCTATCAATTGTGTGTACCCGGACGTGAGGAAAACGAGAAGGGAGAGATAAAAAAAAAGGCGAGAGAAAGAGCGAACGGGAGAGAATAGATCGCAGAGTTCACACCCACACAGATACAGACACATAGACAGACAGACAGATAGATAGACACTCACCATCCCGAGGCCATGACGAAAAAAAGTCACAAAGATCAAGGGACACAAAAGTTTGACTGATGTTGTTGTTGTTGTTGTTGTTGTTGTTGTTGTTGTTGTTGTTGTTGTTGTTGTTGTTGTTGTTGTTGTCGTTACTGTCATGGTTGTGGTGATGGTATGAAAGAAGAACAAAGAAAACACCAGAAAAAATATACTGGTGTTATTTTTCTCTTTTCTTTTCATTCTTGTAACAGTGGTCTCAGTGGTGATGGTAGTAGTAGTAGTAGTAGTAGTAGTAATAGTAGGTAAGATTACAAGGAACACAGAAAATTGAAAAATTACCAAACCCCACTTTTTTCCTCTCCTTTCTCATTCTTTTCCCTTTCTTCCACTTCTTCCACTCACTACTTTCCTTAACAAACCTTTTTTTCCTCCTTTTCCCATTCATTTCCCTTTCTTCCACCTCCTGCACCTCCCCAAGCCCTTCCCGTCCTGCACGCCACACACCGGGAGCCCAATCCGTCAATATTTGCGGTTGAAACTCCCTCAAGACTCAGCGACTCTTTAGGGACCCGCGGGAATGTGCAGGAAAGCCTTATGATTTTGCTTTATTATTTTAGGGACAGGAACGTACACTGCTAGGATCCTTGAGTGTGTGTGTTTGCGTAGGAGGAGGAGAAGCAGGAGGAAGGAGAGAGGTAGGTAGGGGAGGAGGAGGGGAAAGAGGAGGAGGCAGGCAAGGTCGGGCGGGGGGCGAAAGAGAAAGGAAAAGAGGAATTGAATAAAAGGAAGAGATGAAAGAATGGAGGTTGAGGGGATTGAGTACAAAGTTGTGTGTATAGGGAAGGAGAGGAGAGAGAGAGAGAGAGAGAGAGAGAGAGAGAGAGAGAGAGAGAGAGAGAGAGAGAGAGAGAGAGAGAGAGAGAGAGAGAGAGAGAATTATTACATTAACGTTCTTTAATCGACCTTAATTTGTGCTTTCTATAACCATCTCTACTTCCTTTATTGCCATCATCATCATCATCATCATCATCAACATCACCATTCTTATTACCCTCTTAATCACCATCATCACTTTCGTCTATACTCACTAAAACAATGTTCTTTTTCTTTCATTAGGGCAGACTTTTAATTAACTCTCTCTCTCTCTCTCTCTCTCTCATGTTCAAATTCCTCCTTTTTCCTTCCCTTCTCTTCTATTTCGCCTTTCTCCTCCCATTCTCTTTCCTTTGTTATCTCTTCCTTTCTCTCCCCTTTCTTATTCCCTTTAAACGTGTCCTATTTCCACCCTTAAACTTTTTCCTCCAATTCCTTCCTTTATCAACATTCCACTTTCCATTTCACCTACACTCTCCCTCTCCTTCTCCAGCTCCACAATACAAGGGACATAAAAACCCTTACACCATAGGGGAATAAAAGTGAGACTCCTTTGTTATCCGTAACGCTGAGGAGGTTTAGTCTTAAGGTCGAACATACAGGGTGAGGTAAAGGTGTGTTCGCCCTTAATAGAGGTCTTGGCAGGTAGGTTATCACGTGATCGTAAACGCCCTCTTATGGTCCACGCTCAGGCCATTCATTCAAGCACAGAGCGGAGTAGGAGGAAGAAGGGAGAAAAGGAGGGAAGGAAGGAATGAAGAAGGAAAGTCAAGAAGAAAAGGAGAGTAGGTTAGGTGGGATATACGGAATCAAAGGAGATGGAAAAAAATGTAAGGGACAAGGAATGAAAATGAAAAGAAGAAGGAAGGAGGGAAAGGGTAAATATTATAATTAGGGAAGTAGGGAAGTGATAAAAAGGATTGAGTACCAAGAAACACGAAAGGAAATAAGGGAGTGGATAGGAGAAAAAGAAAGATAGAGAGCAAGTCAAACGATGAAAAAAGAAAGAAGAGAGAATTGAAGAAACAAAGGGAAAAGAAAGGAAGAAGAAGTAGAAGAGGTTTAGAGAAGAAAAATAGGAAAAAAAAACTACATATAAACGAACGAGAAACCAAAAAAACGATGAAAGAAAGATAAAAATAGGAATCCAGTAACACAGAAACGGGAATAAAGACAACATAAGGAAGGGAATGAAGGAACAGAACAGACTGAAAGACACATAGAACAGACACATCAAGAGAAGGAGCAGCAACAGTAGTGGTGGCGCCGTGAGGACTGAATCATTAAGGAAGGGAGAGGAAGAGAGATAAGAGGCTCCAGGGAAGAGGAAGAGGAAGAGGAGGAGGAAGAGGAGGAGGAGGAGGAGGAGGAGGAGGAAGATATGGTTTTGTTCCCTATCCCCCACATCCGGTTCCTGCTTTTTTCTATACGTCGGTTGAGTCCGTTTGTATATAGCTTATCTGAGGACCGTCTGGCTGGCTGACTCACAACTGGTCGGGTGTGTGTAATGGACGGGAACCTGGTCTATATTCACGGGTCTTATTTTTCCCTTTATTTTCTATTTTGTTTTATGTTTCTTTGATATTTTTTGCTTTTATTTTATTATTATTCTATTTTTCTATTTTTTGTTTTTATTTTGTCTATTATATGTTTGTTTTGCTTTTTGCTTTTCTTTTTGTTTTTGTTTTGCCGCCCTGGTGTAACTTGATAAGGCCCAAGTCTTCATTCACGTTTATTTTTCTCGCTTCTCTTGGATTTTATTGCCTTTTTTTCTTTCTTTTATTCTTTTTTTTGGCCACCATGAGGTAACTTGATATGGTCTCAGTCTCCATTCCCGGGCTTTATTTTCTGTTCTTGGGTTTTATGGGTCTTTTTTTTCTTCCTTTTATCTGCCTTCATGGGGTATTTTGATGATATGGTCTAGTTCTACACTCTCATTCGTTTATTTACAGTTTTTGTCTTATTTTTCTTCTCTTTTCTTCTTCCATCACCTCTGTCTTGCTCCCCTTTGCTTATTCAATGCCCTCTTCTTTCTTTCTTTCTTCCTCCTTTGTCAACTTATTCCTTCTTTCCATCCACCCCCATTATCACAATTAGCTTTTTTAGCGTATATTTTTCCTCTCTTTTCTTCTTCCATCCCCTCTGTCTTCCTTTCCCCTTTGCTTATTCAATGCTCTCTTATTTCTTTCCTTCTCCTTCCTCTGTTAACTTATTCCTTCTTTCCATCCACCCCCATTATCACAATTAGCTTTTTTAGCGTATATTTTTCCTCTCTTTTCTTCTTCTATCACCTCTGTCTTGCTCCCTTTTGCTTATTCAATGCTCTCTTATTTCTTTCTTTCTTCCTCCTTTGTCAACTTATTCCTTCTTTCCATCCACCCCCATTATCACAATTAGTTTTTTTAGCGTATATTTTTCCTCTCTTTTCTTCTTCCATCACCTCTGTCTTCCTTTCCCCTTTGCTAATTCAATGCTCTCTTCTTTCTTTCCTTCTCCTTCCTCTGTTAACTTATTCCTTCTTTCCATCCACCCCCATTATCACAATTAGCTTTTTTAGCGTATATTTTTCCTCTCTTTTCTTCTTCCATCACCTCTGTCTTCCTTTCCCCTTTGCTTATTCAATGCTCTCTTCTTTCTTTCCTTCTCCTTTCTCTGTCAATTTATTCCTTCTTTCCATCTACCCCCATTTTCACTTTTTTTTTTTTGCGTATATTTTTTCTTTTGTGATGGAATTTGATAAGGAGTTAGTCCGCCTTCACGACAACTTTCTTTTCGGATTGTGTTGCCTTTATAAATATTTTTCTTGTTTCTCTTTTTTTCTTTTCTTGGGGTAATACGATACGGTCTTGCCCTCCATTCATTTACTTCCTGTTTTGCTATGTTCCTTCTTTGTCTGCTTTCTTTGGGGTAACGTTATAGTACCGTGTCGCTTTGTTACTTCTATTTTCTTCTATTGTGGTTGTTTTTCTTCACCTGGTAACATGGTATTGTCCTGATTGTGACTTGGTATCACTTTTCTTTTCTTTTCTTTAATTTTTTTCTTGTCTTTTTTGTATTGTCTTGTTTTCTTGTTTGTTTCTTCCTTCTCTATCATTATTATCCTTTTCTTTTCTTTAGCTTTTTTCTTATGTAACGTGGTATGATCCTGCTATTTTTCCTTCACGATTATCATTATCTTTCATCATTAGCTATCTTTTACTTTTTTTTTCTTTAGTTTTCTTGATGCAACGTCTTATGCTTCTGTTTTTCCCTTCACAAGTATCATTATCTCCTACTATTATCCTTATCTTTTCTTCACTTTTCTTGGTGTAACATGATATGATCTATTTTATTTTCCCTTCACTAACATTATCATTATCTTAAAGGGCGTATATTATTTATCTAAGGGGCGTATGCGGGCGTGAAGGTTCATGGTGATCACGGTCATGAGGGAAGGGCAGGAGATCGAGGTAGGGGGGCGAGAAGGGGGCGAGGAGGGGGCGAGAGGGGGGCGGGGGCACGAAGCAGGAAGGAGAGCACAGGGGATACCAAATAAAGGATAGACATACATGGATAGAGAGGACGACAGAAAAAAATAGATCAAGCCGACTAACATGGTGCCCTAGTTAACCCACGGCGAGCCAGTCCATTGAAATATCGTAGTTGCCTCTTTTTCCTTCACTCCATATCGATTTTCTATTGCACAAAAGGAGGGTATCAGGACACCTCTCCTCCCGAAATTGACCCCTCTCTCGGGCACCTCTTTTGATTCTTTTTAGGAGCAGTGAGTAGCGGGCTTTTTTTTTTATTATTGTTTCCTTTTTTTTGTGCCCTTGAGCGGTCTCGTTTGTTGTAAAAAAAAAAAAAAGGTTTGGCTCCATAACTTTCCTTGTCTTTTTCTACGTTCTACTTTCGCCTTTAATTATTTCTTTCCGTTCTTCTTCGCATATTGACTGTGGGTTTGAGTTATGAATACAGTGTTATTGTTTTTCTTTTCTGTGATTTCTTACTCCATTTTTAGTTGTGTTCTTTTTTCTGCTTCTAAATTCAATCACTGTTTTCTATATATTTTGCCTGGCTGAAGTGTAAGTCTGGTGATAAGTAGGTAAGTGAAGGGTAAGTAGGTGTGAGTATAAGTGAAGGGTTGGTTGTCTTCCGTTTAATTTACTTTTGTTACTATTTTTTTCGTTTAGGGATATTTTTATTACAGAAGAGAGGAGAAAAGAAAACACACAGCAACAAAAGCGGTATGGAAGAGCAGAAAGGAAAACAGTATGACACAAATAACGACAAACTATACATATTTACATTCTTCGATCACTAACATCCCTCTCTATAATCAAGAATGGAGACGATCACCCTATACAGAAGTGATCACAGGTAGATGAGAAAACGATAGATGATAAGGAGAGATAGGAATAAAGGGAAGACAAAGGGATAGTATAAAGGGGTGGACTGGCGTATAGTGAGGCTTCCAAAGAGAGGATGATGGGACAAATGAAGAAAGGGAGAGGGTAAAGGGAGGAGAGAGGAAGGGAGGTAAGAGTAACAGTGAGAGGGAGGAGACGGGGTAGATAAGGAGATAACAACAATGAGGAGAAGGAGGAGGAGGAGGAGGTGGTGGTGGTGATGGAGGAAGAGGAAGAGGAGTAGGAAGATAACGATGGTAATGATAAGAAGGAGGAAGATGATTAAGATGGAGATTGAGAGGAAGATAATGATACTGATAACAATGAGAAGAAAAAACAGGAAAAGAAGAAAAAAGAGGAAGATTATGATGATGATGATTAAGAGGAGGAGGAGGAATAGGAAGATGATTCAGATAAAGATTAAGAGGCAGATGATGATGATGATAATCAGGAAGAGTAAAAGTAAAAAGAGGGAGGGGCAAAAGGAGGTGGAAGAAGAGGAAAGGGTAACAGTTATAAGGGGTAGAGAGGGGTTAAAGAGGGGGTAGAAAAGGGGGGATAGGGGTGGACTATGCCTCAGGACCGGGTCTCTTCCACATTAACAAGTCCAGAATGAAAGGCCTATTGTAAAGGTCCACAATGCCCGCTAATGTGGGGGTCCCGCCCTCACCTGGCCCATACACACACACACACACACACACACACACACACACACACGCACACACACACACAAACTTGACCTTCCCACTCACTAACCCAAACTTAAAACACACACACACACACACACACACACACACACACACACACACACACCTCTCCCTCTTCCTTCCTTCCACTCACACACACACACACACACACACACACACACACACACACACACACACACTGACCCCTCCACCCCATATACTAACTCCTCCCCCCTCCCCTCATACAAACACAGTACCCTTGATCCCCACGTCAACTCTTGCTAACCCGGCGCCCCTAACGCACCCGGAATGCACGTCATGCCTCCCAGGCCTGTGGCAGCGTCTCAGGGGCACGGAGGGCAGCTCGGCACAGGTCTCCACGACGCCGTCTGCCTGCCAACTAAGCCCCCGTGTCCTTCGGCTACAGCTTGATGTGTGTGTTTTGCGTTCGAGTGTCGCGTTGCTGAGTGAAATATTTCGAGTTTTTGCATGAGCTTTTTTTCTAATTTTCGTCTGTTTTTTTATTGTGGTTTTGAGATATGAATGGACTCTTTTTTTTCTGGATGATTTATTTTTGTATTTTTAATCGTGTTCTTTTTTCCAGCTTCTAAAGGCAATTACTATTTTCTATATATTTTGCATGTAGTAGTATTATGTATTTTCTTTACGTGTTTCTTTTCATTTTTGCTAAGATAACCGCTTCTGAGGCTGATCACTATTTTTCCTTTATTTTGCATGTCTTAAGTGTAATTCTAGTTATAAATATGTAAGTGAAGGGTTGTCGTCCCCTAATTTACTCTATTTTTTTTCGTTCAGGGAGGCTGATAACGAGAAGACGTTGTGCAATGTTTGTGAGGCGAGTCAAGACGCAGATTTAGTTCCTGTCCGGGGCGCGTCGCTGTCTGTGCCTTGACACGTGGACACAGCGGGCCAGAGACGTGTGGCCTGGCGAGGGGGAGGCACAGACAGGGAATACGGAACGAGCTTGATGATTATGAACACAGATGAATATTAAGGCGGCGCGGCTATAAAGGATGTCCTCATGCAAATTCCGCTTATTGTTATTCAAGTTCTTTTTTGCGATAATTACGACCAATACTATTAATTTCCAGATCCACTTTCAGCTTCGTGCAGTGGCGTTCATCGATCATTGCATACAAGCTTTAATCAGAATCACTAATTAAGATTATATCAATTGCGGATTGGTTGTTATGGTATTCACCGTCTATCTTAATCTCCATATTATCAAAATGTTTTTCCTTCTTAAATCTTTCTATTAAGCAGGCTGTGAATAAGTTTGGCGTATCGTGTTTTCAATTAACTTAAGAAACAGGTACAATTTTTCAACAGGAACGTTCAGGGAAATATTAATAAACAAAAGAAAACTTAGTAGAACACAATACGGAATATGAACGATTTTTTTTACAACAGAGGAAACAGTTCAAGGGCAAAAAAAGGAAACTGTAATAAAAAAAAAAAAGCCCGCTACTCGCTGCTCCTATAAAAGATATCAGAGTGGCCGAAAGATAGGTCAATTTCGGGAGGAGAGGTGTCTGATACCCTCCTCTTGAAAAAGTTCAAGTCGTAGGCAGGAGGAAATACAGACGAAGGAAGATTGTTTCAGAGTTTACCTGCGTGAGGGATGAAAGAGTGAAGATGCTGGTTAACTCGTGCGTAAGGGATTTGGACAGTAAAGGGATGAGCTTGAGTAGAAAGTCGTGTGTAGCGAGGCTACGGGAGGAGGGGAGGCATGCAGTTAGCAAGTTCAAAAGAGCAGTCAGCGTGAAAATATCGATAGAAGATAGAGAGAGAGGCAACATGGCGGCGGAATTTAAGAGGTAGAAGACTATCAGTAAGAGGAGAAGAGCTGATGAGACGAAGAGCCTTAGACTCCACTTACTCCATTACGATACACACAAGGAAAAAAGTAACATTATATTCACGAGAGAGAGAAAACGAGTATGAAGAAAAAAATATAAACAGAAGGAAAAATACGTAACATTATGAAGCCGAAAGATACAATGGATGAGTAAGAAGAACTAATCACAAACAGAAGGAAAATAAGTAACATTAAAAACACGACACATAATAAGAATGAATATGAGGAAAAATTAAAACACAACAAAGAATAACAACGATGAAGTCGCCATCAAACCGATCACAAAGGACAGAAAAGGAAAACATGAACACTAACCACAGTAACCAGGAATAAAAGGAGAACAGGAACACTAACGAGGAGGAATAAAAGAGCGCAAACAAGGAAGCAATAAAAACTCGTCAAAAGAACATAAAACTTAAACAGACATTCAAGTATGCTTGGCCGGCTTACACCTTTAATCAAGCACACACAAACAGGTGAGACAACATACCTGGCGCCCACGAAGGAGACTAAGGGGTCCTGTTCTTATAAGACTTTCGTCGCCTAGACACACATTTGACATGGCTTTCGTAGGAGTTTTGGGCTTTTACAGGGGTAGTTTTAATGACCCTGGTGGTAGTTTGACCCTTCTCCTGTACCATGAACCCTAAAAACACTCATGAGATCGCATTTGACCTCTTTTTGGGCTAGGTTCTTTGACCCTTCTTCTGTACCATGAATTCTAAAAACAACTCATGAGAAAGCACTTTACCTCGTTTCTGGGCTATTTTTATGACCCTGGTGGTAATTTGACCCTTCTTCTGTACCATGAAATCTCAAAATCACTCATGAGAACGCATTTTACCTCTTCTTGGACTAGTTTTATGATCCTGGTGGTAGTTTTTTTTTTTTTTTTTACAACAAAGGAGACAGCTCAAGGGCACAAAAAAAGGAAACAATAATAAAAAAAAAGCCCGCTGCTCGCTGCTCCTAAAAAAGAATCAAAAGAGGTGGCCGAAAGAGAGGTCAATTTCGGGAGGAGAGGTGTCCTGATACCCTTCTCTTGAAAGAGTCCAAGTAGGCAGGAGGAAATACAGATGAAGGAAGATTGTTCCAGAGTTTACCAGCGTGAGGGATGAAGGAGTGAAGATGCTGGTTAACTTTTGCATAAGGGGTTTGGACAGTATTGGGATGAGCTTGAGTAGAAAGTCGTGTGCAGCGGGGGCCGCGGGAGGGGGGGAGGCATGCAGTTAGCAAGTTCATTTTGGGCTGGTTTTATGACCCTGGTGGTACTCTGACCCTTCTTCTGTACCATGAACCGTAAAACACATTCAAGATAACTCATTTCACCTCTGTTTGTGCTAGTTTTATGACCCTGGTGGAGGTTTGACCCTTCTTCTGTACCATGAATTCTAAAAGCAACTCATGAGAACGCACTTTACCTCGTTTTGGGGCTAGTTTTATGACCCTGGTGGTAGTTGACCCTTCTTCTATACCATGAAATCTCAAAATCACTCATGAAAAATCAAATTACCTCTTCTTGGACTAGTTTTATGACCCTGGTGGTACTTTGACCCTTCTTCTGTACCATGAACCGTAAAACACACTCATGACAACGCATTTCACCTCTTTTTGTGCTAGTTTTATGACCCTGGTGGAAGTTTGACGCTCCTTCTGAACCATGAACCCTAAGACACACTCATAAGATCGCACTTTACCTCATTCTGTGCTAGTCTTATGAACCTGGTGGTAGTCTAACTCTTCTTCTCTACCATGAACCCTAAAAACACTTATGGAAACGCACTTTACCTCTGTTTGCGCCAGTTTTATGACCCTGGTGGTAGTTTGACCCTCCTTCTGTACCATGAACCCTAAGACACACTCATGAGTTCGCACTTCACCTCATTTTTTGGTCTGTAGATGTATGAGAGTCTGTGGCGTCTAAGAATATAGAACTAAAACGACCCACCTCACTCTTGTTTCCCGCGAAGACCAGCGACTCGAACTCACCTGTCAAAGAAAATAAAATAAAGATAAATTCAACGAAATCTCAACCAAACCTGAAAACCATTAACTCAACAAAGGGAGAATAATGTTATCAATGAGGAAAGGCGTGACAAAAAAATGATAAGCCCTTTAGAGCGCGGTGGAAGAAGAGATTGTGAAAGAGAGAAAGAGATTGAGAGCTAGGGAGAGAAAGAGAGAGAGAGGGAGAGAGAGACTTGAAGGTAGTAAAGATAGTGATCTCCTTTATCCCTTTCTGGCTCAGTGGCTCAATTCAGAGGCCTAGTGAGCCACCGAGGACGCAAAGGAGGAGGAGGAAGAGGTGGAGGAGGAAAAGGATGAATAAAAAGAGGAGAAGGAAGTGAAGGATAAAAAAGAGGAAGGAAAGGAAGATGAAAAAGAAAAAGAGATAAAAGAACATAGAGTAATGAAGATAAAGAACGAAGAAAGGAAGAGAAGATGAAGGAGGAGAAAGAAAAAAAAGATGAAGAACAGTAAAAAAAAAAGATGGAAAAGACGTAGAGAACGAATAATGGAAAAAAGGAAAAGGAGAGAAATGAAGAGAAAAAGAAGAGGAAGAAAAGGAAGATGAAGAAGACGGATAGAAAACGAAGAGGAAGAGAAGGAAAAAGAGAATAAAGAAAAGAAAACGAAAAAGAAGAAAGATTTAAAGAGGTCATGCAAAGGAGACAGGAAGGATAAGACAACGAGAGAGGAGGAGGAGAAGAGAGGGAGGAGGAGGAAGAGGAGGAGGAGGAGGAGGAGGAGGAGGAGGAGGAGGCTGTCATGAGGGTGGTCACATAGCGTCATCCTTGAGGCAATACAACATCCACGTCATTTTTTTCACGTACCTGTTTGTTGTGTACGTGATTCACATTCATTACAAGGAAGAGGAGGTGAAGGAGGAGGAAGAAGAGTAGCGGAGAGGAAGAAGGGAAGGAGGAGGAAGATGAGTAGCGGAGAGGAAGAAGGGAAGGAGGAGGAAGAAGAGTAACGGAGAGGAAAAAGGGAAGGAGGAGGAAGATGAGTAGCGGAGAGGAAGAATGGGAGGAGGAGGAGGAGGACGGGAGAGAAAGGAGATTAGGAGAAACAATAGGTCGCAAATAGGCACGAGATGGGAGGTGACTAAAGAGAAGAGGAAGGACGAGAGGAGGAAGAGGAGGAAGGAGGCTGAGTAAGGAAGATGGAGAGAGATGGATGAATGAAAGGAAGAAGCAAAAAAAATATGAGCAAGTAGGTCATTTTGAACAAGGGAAGAGGAAAGGAGATAAGAGTGATGAGGGGTGACGTAACAGCTAGAAGAAAGGAGAAGGGAGAAAGGGAGGAAAAGGGAGGGTACA
Source organism: Eriocheir sinensis (assembly GCF_024679095.1). Taxonomy (NCBI): domain Eukaryota; kingdom Metazoa; phylum Arthropoda; class Malacostraca; order Decapoda; family Varunidae; genus Eriocheir; species Eriocheir sinensis. The sequence continues at coordinate 12,680,685 of NC_066517.1, read as the reverse complement.
AAATCATAAAAGAGGAGTAAAAAACAAAATAAAAAAGAACTAGGTGATTTGAAGATGGGAAGATGAATATGCATGATGGAAGATGAAGCTGCATGATAGAGAAAAAAGAACAACTCATCTTAACCGAGAAACCAAGCAAAGAAGAACGGATGCATTACTATAAAAAAATCCAACCGCTTCAGTACGGCATGGGGCCAACACTAACCAAATACCCCTACCAATACTTTTCAATTCTTTCTGTGTATTGTTAGCGCTGAACATCCTGCACTGCCAGATGGTCCAATTATATTTCTCCATCTGTGTGTCCCTCAAGAAACCCTGAAGAAGCCATCACCTTGCATATTGAAAAGGTAAAAATAGAGTACAGAAAAGCGGAAGGAATTTAAAGCAAGGGAAATGATTAATACATGAACGAAGGGAAATGGGAGTGATAAATAAAGATAAATGACTACGGGGAAAGGGGAAGAAGAGTAGAAGGTTAATGAATGGAGGAATGGGCAGATGGTGAATGGGAGGGGGCTGGGGAGGGACAGATGGTCAAAGGGGGGGGGCGGGGGGGGAGGCAAAACACCTGGCCTCTACCTAGGGTGATAAAATGCAAATTAGACAGGAAGTAAAGGTGAAACATGGAGGAGACTAAATGGGGATGTGTGTGTGTGTGTGTGTGTGTGTGTGTGTGTGTGTGAGAGAGAGAGAGAGAGAGAGAGAGAGAGAGAGAGAGAGAGAGAGAGAGAGAGAGAGAGAGTCAGAGTCAGAAACAGTGGAGAGAAATTACTTAAGCATCACTAAAGGATTTGGGTCCAAGTAGCACTATCAGACAGCAAGAAAAACAAACACCGTAAATCACACCGCCAAAAACACACACAAACACAAACACTCGCCCCTTAATAGAAAAACCTACATGATTTATACAACACCTTAGAAATACCTCCTAATCCCACCAATTACTCGTTACCCCCATTTCTTTCCCTCCTCACTCGTTACCCCCATTTCTTTCTTTCCTCACTCGTTACCCCCATTTCTTTCCCTCCTCACTCGTTACCCCCATTTCTTTCCCTCCTCACTCGTTACCCCCATTTCTTTCCCTCCTCACTCGTTACCCCCATTTCTTTCCCTCCTCACTCGTTACCCCCATTTCTTTCCCTCCTCACTCGTTATTCACATTTCTTTCCCTCCTCCTCCCTCTACTCTGCACGCACACACAAACAAACGGTCCCCTCCCCTCTTCTTCCATCTCTCCTGCACATACACACAAACACTCGTAGCCCTGTCTCCCTTTATCTTCCCCTCTCCTCTATCTCTCTTACACACACACACACACACATACACAACATACACACAAACACACGTAGACCCCCTCCTCTCAACCTCCATCTTCCCTCTACATACATAATCCCCTACACTCAACCTCCATCTTTTCCTGCACACCCAAACGCACGTAGTCCCAACAGCCCCAGGTGCGAGATCTTCATAATGGCCCCAAAGGATTCATTAGGCGGGCGAGCGCATGCGTGTGGGGCTGCGGGAGTTATCATGCACGGGCCCTCCTTACTGGCGGTCCGGCGGCACGCAGCGTTGCCAAAAAAGGGGCGCACCATTCATTCGGAGTCTCCCCTGGTAGTGGCCACACCCCCATTTTCCTCGCGCTGTGCCTCGTTGGCTTCTCTGTATTGCTCTCTCACTTGCTTGGTTGTATTTGTGAGGGGTGTTTCTTTATGGGGTTTGTTTCTGAGTTTTTTTTTTTTAGGTTCATGATTTTTCTCTGGTGAGTGTTTTTTGTGAGATTTTGTGTATTTTTTCCGTCATATTGTTTTTGCTTATATAATTCTCAGTTTATTTAGCGTTTTGTCTGATTAATTTACTTTTCTTATTCGTTTACTACTACTACTACTACTGCTACTCCTCCTCCTCCTACTACTACTACTACTACTACTACTACTATAACTTCTACTACTACGCTACTACTACCAACACCCCCACCACCAACATACCATTACTACCACTACTGCTACTACTTCTACTACTACTACTACTACTACTACTACTACTACTACTACTACTACCACTACTACTACTACTACTACTACTACTACTACCACAACCATTCCAATACTACTACTACCAACACTACCGCTGCTGCTCTACTAAAACTACTGAAGCAAGACAGCAAAACTCTACGGCCGGTCCTCCCCAGACATCACAGACTGGGACACTTTATGCATGGATACGAAACGATTACACCAGAACGTTTAATATTCCGTGACACTCGAGGAGAAAATATCATCGTCAAAGTACTTCATTGTTTTCTTATGCAGATTGTTAGCGTGGAAACTCAACCGGCACGATTTTCTATTTCCAAGACCATTAGTGAAGTCTATTTCCTTGTTTCTCTTTCACGCTTTTTAGGTATGAGAGAGCGTATAGATTTTGTTGTTGATTAATAGTCGCCAACATTTTCTCTAAACTATAACCATGGATTTATTTGTGTGTTTACTTCTCTATTTATTTTCTGCTCCGTCAGTTGAGAGTTTGGGAAGCGCTATTTGTCTCATTTTCTTTCACTCGTCGTCATTATCAGTCTCACGAAACTCAAATGTAAAGAAAGCGATTATATAACACGAGAGGAGTCATCTTTTAAGCAAGTTCTGAGTAATCTTTTGAAGTTCTCTATCACTTGTCATTTTGAGGGACGCAGTAGTTTTTGTGGGCCCTCATTTCTCTCCTTTCCCTTCATCTCTTAGCTGCTTCCTGCCTTCCTAACTTAGCTCTTCTCTCCCCTCTTAGCTTCCTCTTTCCCGGCCCGTTTCACTATCTTTCTTCTCCTGTTTCTTCTTTGTTTTTCTTTCCTTTCCTTTCCTTCTCCTCTTCTTCCTCTATTTGCTTCCTCTTTCTCTGATCACTTTTCCATTCTTTCCTTCTGTCCTAAGTTAGCTCCTATTTTCTCTCTCCTCTTAGCTTCCTCTTTCCCGCCCGTTTTACTTTCCTTCTCCTCTTCTTCCTCTATTAGCTTCCTCTTTCTCTGGTCACTTTGCCATTCTTTCCTTCTGTCCTAAGTTAGCTCCTCGTTTCTCTCTCTTACCTTCCTCTTTCTCGGCCCGTTTTACTATCCTTCTTCTATTGTTTCCTCTTTATTCTCCTTTCCTTCCCTCTTCACTCCTTCCAGTTCTCCCTTCTTAGTTTCCCGTTTTTTTTTCTTTGCTCTTCCTTCTTTGGTGTAAAAAAAGAGTTAGAAAGAAAACGTTTAAGCTCTAAGAAAGAATCCTCCTCAGCCTCGCCCTTGAGAGTCGAGGGGGCGCGGGAAGCAAGTAGGGCGAATAGAAGGTGTGGCCTGATGCTATCTCGCACCTTAAGGCCAAATCATTTCTCTTGTTCCTTCCTCCTTTTCCATCCCTTCCATCCCTCCCCTCCGTCTATTCACCCTCCCTGGCCTCGCTTCCTAGCTCCTATTCATTTCCCTCTTAGTTTCATTTTTCTTTTCCTCTTTCCTTATTTTCCTTCCCTTCCCTTCCCTTGATCTCTTTACCCATTCCTGTCCCCATTTAATAGTTCCTTTCTCCTCTTATTCTGACTCACTATTCTCCTCTTCTTCCACATTCTCTTATTTCTTTCTCCATTTCCCTCCCTTTCCTCCCTTCCATCTATTCACCCCTTATTGACCTGTCATCTCAGCTCCTCTTTCCTTTCTTTTCAGCTTCCTTTCTTTCCCTTTATCATATCTTTCTTGTTTTCCTTCCCTTACCTTACTTCCCTTTATCTTTTCACCCATTCCTGGCTTTCGTTTCTAGTTTACTTCTCTCCCTTCTAAGCTTCTTCCGTTTTCCTATTGATTCTCTTTATTCCTCTTTTCCTTCGTTTGTCTAGTTTCATTCTCTCTTCCCTTTCTTCATCTCACTCCCTCGGCCTTCGTTCTAACTAATGCTCTCTCTCTCTCTCTCTCTCTCTCTCTCTCTCTCTCTCTCTCTCTCTCTCTCTCTCTCTCTCTCTCTCTCTCTCTCTCTCTCTCTCTCTCTCTCTCTCTCTCTCTCTCTCTCTCTCTCTCTCTCTCTCTTCTCCGTATTTAACCTTCCTCCACCCTTCTCTCCATCCATCACTCACCCACAGTAACACTTTCCTCCCTCTTCCTCCTCCTCCATCCTTCATCATTCATCTTCCACATTTCCCTCCAGTTTCTCCTCCATGTATAACCATTCTTCCTCCCCGCACCATTACCTCCTCCTCCTCCGCAACGTACTCTTTTTCCTCCTCCTCGTCCTCCTCTTCTTCTTCTTCCTCCTCCTCCTCGTCCTCCTCTTCTTCTTCTTCCTCCTCCTCCTCTTCCTTCTCAATCTTCTCGTGTTCTCATTATTCGTAACACTACTAACTATATTTTTTTTTCATTCTTTGTCTCCTCCTCCTCCTCCTCCCCCCTCTCCTCCTCCTCCTCCTCCTCCTATCATAATCATCATAATAATCATCACCAACGTCCTTATTATCATCCTCATCATCATAACCACCTCCACCACCACCACCACCACCACAGCCACTCATCCTTCCACCCTTAACCTCCGTGTCAGGTCCACCTTGCAATATGAGCTTCCCGCCTGTCGTTAATTGGGTCATTAGCAGCAATTAGAGCAGGGTGGGAGCGGCGGGGGCGTGTTCAGTCTGGCAGTCACGTGCCTAATACGGCGTGACCACTGACCTCACGTAACCCACAGGTGAGGCCACGGAAGACAGGTAAGTAGGTAGGAGATAGTAAGAGATTGTAAGTTAGTCGGAAAATATAAGATCAAGAGAGGGTGATAAAGGAATAGGGAGGCAAGTACATTGGGGGGTAAGTAAATATAAGACAGTAAGAGAAGGTAAGTTGAGGGAGATGAGTTAGTTAAGTAAGATAAGAAGGTAAAGAAGAAACGTGGTGCCAAGTAAGTGCCCAAATGAAGACAGGTAAAGAAAAGTCGTTACTTGAGGTAAGAGGAAAATAAAACACGAAACAATTGGGCAAAAAATGTAAGTAAAGCATAAAGGAGTTCTATAAAGTAATAAGAGAAGCAGAACATATGAGAGAAATATGTAAGCAGGTCAGGTGAATTAAAGGATGTAAGCAGATACTGGAAGGAGAGAAAAAACGGTAAAAAGGTCAAGTGGATAAAAAAAAAAACATAAATCGACACCGCAGGGCAAGATCCATAAAACCAGGTAAGTTATGGCTCACACGTCGCGCAAGTACGGTACGCTGAGCCAAAAAAATGAAGGCTAATTAAGATTATATGAGCAGGTAGTGTGGAAGGTGAATTAAGGTAAAAAGGAAGGCCACGTAGGGCAATAAACAAGTATACACAAGGTTACAACATGACTACAAGAAGCAAGACTTTTACTACACGCTATTTCAGGGGAAGCACCATAGTTTTTCTTTTTTGTTTCATCTTTTTAATTTTATTTTGTCTTTGGCTGCCTCCTTTCCTAAAAAATAAAATCGGCCCATTCGTAGTACCCCTTAAAACTGATAACTCACAAACTCTCCTCCCCATTATTCTATTTAAAAAGCGATCCTCGTTACTCTAATTAAAAAGCGACATATTCATACTATCAAAAGAACTAATTATCCACACACTCTCCTTCTCGTCATTCTATTTAATCTCCATTTGCAACTATCCAGCCTGTTTGCTTACTTTGTCGCCTCGATCCACAGCCAATTTTTGAACCTGTCAGTCTATTCAAAGAGCGGCATTCTCGTAGTACGTTTAGAACTAATCATATACACACCCTCCTCCTATCCGTCAGTCTAACTAATCTCTGCTTCACAAACTTTCCTCGTCAGTCTATCTATTTTACACTTCACAAACTCCCCTACTGTCACTCTATTCAAAAGCGGCCTTCTCGTACACTACATCTTAAAACTAATTATTTACACACCCTCCTCTCTGTCAGTCTATCGTATCTCCGCTTCACAAACTCTATATCTATATCTCTATATTTTCCACTTTACAAACTCCCCTACTGTCAGTTTATTTAAAAGCGGCCTGCTCGTAGTACATCCTAGAACTAATCATTTACACAACCTCCTATCCGTCAGTCTATCGCTTCACACTCTTCTCGTCAGTCTATCTAATTTCCCTTCTGTCAGTTTATTTAAAAGCGGCCTGCTCGTAGTACATCCTAGAACTAATTATTTACAGATCCTCCTTTCCGTCAGTCTATCTAATCTCCACATGCAATTATCCAGCGTGTTTGCGTTAACTGCCTGTCAGCCTAATTTGCTGCCTCCATCCACTGCTATCCGATTCCTTGGACCAGTTCTTGCCTATCTCCGTTCTGGACCTGCATGTATCCAGTTTGCTACCATTGCTCCGTGCCCCAACACCTTTTTTAGTGAGAGTACTTTATCATCATCACCGCTGTTAGTTCCCTTAATCCATCTGAAGAGTTTAATTAGATCACCCCAAGCTGCCGACGCCTTGCCAGAGAATGTAAAGCTTCTGTAATCGGTCTTTGTTTTTTAATCCCCTGCATCTTTTTGGTCATTATTCTTTGTAGTAATTCAAGATTTTGTTTTTGTTTTTATTTTGGTCATTATTATTTGTAGTAATTCGGGGTACTTTCCGAATTACCTAAGTTATGGAAGTTAAAAAAAAAAAGATAAAAATGAGGTAAACAGGTAGAGGGTGCAGGGAAACTAGTGTAAATACGACAAGCGAGCCAGGTGAGCGGAAAACATAAGAGGAGATAAAAATGAGACAGTCAGGTAAAGGATGCAGGAAAACTAATGATACAAAGGTAAGAGAGCCAGATGAGTAAAAACAACAACATAAGAGATAAAAATGAAGCAATTAGGAAAAGAGTGCAGGAAAAATATTGTGTAAAGAAGACAAGAGAACCAGATGAGTGAAAGACGTAAGAGAAGCTGAAAATGAGGCAATTAGGCAAAGGGTGCAGGAAAACTAATGATAAAAAGGCAAGAGAACCAGATGAGTAAAAACAACAATATAAGAGATAAAAATGAAGCAGGTGCAGGAAAAATATTGTGTAAAGAAGACAAGAGAACCAGATGAGTGGAAGACGTAAGAGAAGCTGAAAATGAGGCAATTAGGTAAAGGGTGCAGGAAAACATGGAAAAAAGACAAGAAAATAAGACGAGTGAATAAAAAAGATAAAAAATGAGTCAATTAGGTATCGGACGCACCAAAACTAATGAGAAAAAAGCCTAGAAAACCAGATGTCGTTAATTAAGGCAAACAAAACATCAGTTGAGGCCGCAAAAAGGCAGGTAAGGCAGGTGAAGTGAGGCAGGTGCGCGGAGATTATGCAGGTAAGAAAATGCGGCTTTCCACGAGTTATTCTTTTCTTTGTGGAGTACCGAAAGCGGTCCATTTTTTCCTTCGACTTCTAATTTTGCTTGGCCCTTGACCCGACTGTTTGCCTGAACGAAATACTGAGTGATAAATCTGGAAATATGATGATGTGGAGGACCTTGGGCGAGCGAGTCTTTGAAATTATGTTGAGAGGAAAACCTTGATACGGATAATAGATGTTTACGTCAACGAAAACGAGTTATGTCCTTTTAGAGATAGAGAATAATGAGGAACAAGTATTTTTCATGTTTATAGAAGGTGGAAAGTTTGGTAAGTAATATGCAAAACAAAATACAAGCAGGACATAATAACGAAGAGTAAAATGAATAGAGTATGTAGAGTAGTAGTAGAGTAGTAGAGTAGTAGATAAAATAATATGCAAAATAAAATACAAGCAGGAAATAATAACGAAGAGTAAATTATTAGAGAAAAAGGATTCGTACTATATAAACAATGCAAGTAGAAAATAATAACATAGAAGAAATATAGAGAAAACATTGTAATATGAAAATAATACAAGGAGATGATAAGAAAAAAAATAATATAGTGATAAAAATGATACTATAAAAAACACATGCAGGAAATAATAAAAAAAAGAAATATAGAGAAAAGATTGCTAATATGAAAAAAATACGAGCTGAAAATGAAAACAAAGCATAAGCATATAAGAAACTGGAGTGAGTTCGCGAATATGATAGAAGCAACACGAATAAATAAATAACCCTAAAACCTGGAAATCCTGGAAAAAAAGGGGACAACGTTCTTAGGATTAGGAAGAAAGATCAAATGTCAAGTAAGGCAGAAAGTTCACAGGCCCGCCAAGACGCTGCCTCGCACACCCCTCCCTCCCTTCGCCTCTTTTTCCCCCACCAATAAAAATTAAGGACAGGCGCCGCGCAGTGCAAGCCATATTTCTTCCGGCACTAAAAATCGAGATAAAACACCTTACTTGCCTACCTTTCGTCCCCTCAACTAATAAAAAAGAAAGAAAAACAGTAAGAAATATAAGAACAGTAAGAAAAATAAGATGAACAGTAAGAAAAATAAGAAAACAGTAAGAAAAATAAGATGAACAGTAAGAAATATAAGAAGAACAGTAAGAAAAATAAGATGAACAGTAAGAAAAATAAGAAAACAGTAAGAAAAATAAGATGAACAGTAAGAAATATAATAAGAACAGTAAGAAAAATAAGATGAACAGTAAGAAAAATAAGAAAACAGTAAGAAAAATAAGATGAACAGTAAGAAAAATAAGAAAACAGTAAGAAAAATAAGATGAACAGTAAGAAAAATAAGAAAAACAGTAAGAAAAATAAGGACAAACGGCGAACAGTGTAAGGAAATATATCTTCGACTAATATATATTGAGAAAAAGACCTTGTATCCCAGTCCCACGTCCCCTCAACCCACGAAAAAATATGAAAAGAAAAAGAAATAAGAAAAAGTAAAAAGAAGTAGGGACAAACGGTGTACAGGACAAGAAAATATATATCTGACTAATAAAGATCAAGAGAAAGAACTTAGATCCTAGTCCTTCGTTCTTTCAACAGATTAAAAATAAGAAAATAAGTAAAAGAAATAAAAAGAAATAAGGACAAACGGCGTACAGGACAAGGAAATAAATCTTTCACTAATAAATATTGAGAAGAAGAACTTATACCTCAGTCCCTCTTTCCCATCGGTAATAAAAATAGAAAAATAGCTCCGTACTCCTTAATCCCTCATCCAACAACCGTTAAAAATTGAGAAAACGCGGAACACTGGTATTCCTCTCCAGCCAATGAGAATCAAAAGAGACCTAAAACGTATCCCATGAACCAATAAAAATCAAGAAATAGGACCGCGTTTCTTAATCCCTCTCCAAACAACCAATAAAGATTAAGAACACCGTCAAGCACTGCAATCTATCATCCCTCAGCCAATGGGAATCAAGAACCACTGCCCATATTCTGCGTCCCGTCAGTACTAGCCAATAAAAAGACAAGAAATAGCGGTCGCAAGTTGTAATCCCTCATTCTCGGACGATAAAAGTACGGAAGGAGACCATAAACTCCATCCAGTTCGTTCGTAGCGCCAATAAAAATTAAGAAAAAGGCCACAAACTTCAGCTTCTCGTCCACCTAGCCAATCAGATGAAGGGAAGCAGCCGCCCCGTCACTCCGAAGCTTCAAGGCTGCATACAACACTCTCTCTCGGCCTCGCTTGGAAGATAAATCAAAGCCAACAAATGAATAAGCAAAGGCGCAACAGGCTTTAAAGAGTTGTTACGCATCACTCAGTAAACACGGATCCATGATTTACGTGGAAGACACTTACTTTGTTTATTATCATTAACTTATACATATTAATTAGTGCTTTTGATTCTTATTGTTATTAGTCAGTGCTTTTTATGATGGGCTCCAGGACGTGAGAATAAGTAAGATGTTGCATAAATAAAAATATCTTTAATACCTGAATTACCTGATGCATATTTAATTAGGTTGCAAGGAAATCGTGGAAAAAAAAGACCAGGTGAAAAATATGAAGTTAATAATAATACCAAAGAAATATGTTCGTAAAAATGTCTGAATTATAATCGTACTAATCTATATTAATGTATGAAATTTTGCAACTTAATCTTTCTCTGAAGCCCTCGGAAGGAAAATTGGGAAGAAAGAACAACAAGAATATGACTGAGTTTAAACGGTTTGGGGTTGAGAGGCGGAAAAAAAAGTCACTGGTTGGGTTCTGGTGTCGAGCTCCGATGCTTCTTCGTCTCGTTTTTAATTTTGGCGTCTCGAGGAACCAATGAATGCAAATCGTGTATCATAATTGGAGGTGAGCTGCCAGGTACCCCCCCTCCCCCCCCACCACCACTGCCAGTACCACCGTCACCACCACCACCCCCTTCCCAGCACCCCTTCCAGAACCTCACCTACCTCCAGTCCCACCACCACCACCACCAGTACCACCGTCACCACCACCATCCCATCCCCAGTACCCCTTCCAGCACCTCACCTACCTCCAGTCCCACCACCACTACCACCACCACCACCACCGTCACCAACACCACTACTACCAGTACCCTGATCATCACCACTATCACCATTACCACCACGACTTCCAGCACCTCCACTACCTCCAGCTCTTCCACCATCACCACTACTGCCCCACTCTTATCACCACCACCACCACCACCACGACCCTCACCACCACCACCACCATCACCACCACCTCCAAAACCAGCCTCACCACCACCACCTTGACTTGACCTCCACCACCACCTCAACCACCACCTCCACCACCACCACCAGCATCCCTAATACACCACCACTGCTTGCAACATCACCAACTCCCCCCCCCCACCTTCAACCCCCTCCCCCCCACCAGCACCACTCATGTATATCCTAATTCCTGTTCCCCTTCAATACATCTTTTATTTTTCTACAACTGTCTAACGATGATTTATGTTCGACTTGCCTTGTTAACCTCCTGAACAAACACGCAAAAACAGGCCTTAGAGACGGACGTGTATGATAGAGGCGGGTGAGTTATTTTATTTTATTTTTCCCTCATATTTGGATTAGCGGAGTATTGGGGAATTTTTTCAGCATCACGCGCTTTGAGAAACTGACGCGAAGCAGAACGGGGAAAATTTATTGGATCCGACTTTTGATTTTTTTCCTTCCTTCTTTTTCTTTCCTCACCTTCTTCTTTGATTTTTTTTTCATATTTGTTACGTCTTTACGTCTTGTTTTCTTTTCTTATTAAAAACCTATATTTTGCTCCTATTTTTTCTTCACCTCTTTCCTTGTTTTCTTTTCTTATTTATTATTCCAATACCTCTTTCTTTGTTTTATTTTCTTCTTATTGACCTTTATTCTTTCTTTCTTTCTTTTTCCTCACCTCCTGTTTTCTTTTCTTCTTATTTATCACATACTTATCTTTTTGTTTTCTTCTTTTGTATCATTTCTTTACCTCTCTTGCTCTCTTTTTTCACTTATTTCTTTCACCTCTTTCCTGCTTTTTCCTCCTCATGTATATATATATATATATATATATATATATATATATATATATATATATATATATATATATATATATATATATATATATATATATATATATATATATATATATATATATATATATATATATATATATATATATATATATATATATCTATATATATATATATATATATATATATATATATACTTTACTAAAACTCGTGCCAATCCCTCAATCACTTTAGTAAACCTACACCACTAATTATGATCTCAGGTTCGCTATTCCTCTCCATCTTTAATGTCAAAACTTTTATATTATATCTGATTTTTTCCCATGAACTCAACGTATTAAACCGATTTGCCCATTATCTCCAATTTGATCTAATAGACACCATTCAGGGGGAGCTGCAAGTGTGTGGAATGTTCTGAAGGAGTTGGGTGTCTGGGGTGCTTGGGAAGTAGGGTGTGCATGACAGGTGGGGTGTGAAGGAAAGAAGGGGAGGAGGGTGTTGGGGAAGGGATGATGAGGTGGTAGGAATAGGATTTAGGGAGTGGGAGGAGTGAATAGTTAGGTACTAGGGATAAAGAAGGGGTGATAGAAAGGGAAAGAGGTGGTGGGGTGGGATTGGATGGAATGAGGAATAATGGGAGAGATGGGATGTTTTAAGGGAGGGGAATGGAAGGGAGAATATGATAGGAGGAGAGAAGAAAAGACCATTGAGGATAAGAGAGATGGAGTGCATGGATGAAGAGGTGAAGAGAAGAGGGAGAAGAAATAGAAGAAGGGAGGAAAGAGAAGAAATAAGGGAACACGTAAATGAAAAAGGGTAGAAAGAGGGACATGAGAGCTAATACAAGGAAGAAGAAGGAAGAGGAAGAGACTAGAGGACGAAGTAACGGAAATGAAAACTGAAGAAAAAATAGAAGAGAGGGAAGAAAAAGACAAACAGGATGAAGTGAAGAGAGGATTGGACAGGATTGGAGGCGCAGGTGAACAAGGCCAGAGTGTTTATGTTTGCTCAGGTGTGGCGGTGATGATGATGATGATGATGATGGTGGTGGAGGGGGTGGTGGTGGTGGTGGGGGTGGGTGGGTAATAACTTCCTTCTCCGCGACTCCACCCTTTATTTATTTTTTCCTGCTTCTCCACTTCTGCTGGCGATAATGATAAATACTGATAGACCTAAAACGAGGAAGAAGAGGAAGAGGAAAAGGAAGAGGAAGAGGATGAAAAACAAAAACAAGAAAAAAGAACGGGAACAAAGAAGACGAACAAGAACAAGAACAACAAAACGAGAACAACAACAACAACGACAACAACAGCAAGACTCACTTTCACCTGCCTCTCACCTACCACAAAAGACCAACAGGTAAACTAACAGAGCGAAAGACTACACCCAATAAAACTAGAAATAATAAACAAACAATAGAAAAAAAAATAAACATATATATACCAAAAAAAAAAAACCCACCCCTGAAGATGAAGCAATAGCAGCAATATAAAGACGAACATCAGCAAGCGCAAGCCTAGCACAAGCCAATGCAAGGATGTCATGCAAGGAACAGAGATTTATGACTTTTTGATGGGCGGCCGTTTCCCTGAATACCAACCACCTCCCGCCAGCCAATCCCCAATCAGCGAGAAGAACGACTTGCCCAATCCGCCTGGTCATTGCACCCATGCCATGCAGCAGGAGGCAAGCAGGAGAAGGGGGAGGAAGAGGAGGAAAGCAGGTGAGGGGTGGGGGGGAGGAAGAGGGGGAAGAGAAGAAGGTAAGTAAGGTTAGGGATGAGGAAGAGAAGGAGGAGAAGGAAGAAGAGAAGATGTAAGGAGAGAGCAGAGGAAGAGCGGGAGGAGGAAGAGAAGGTAAGTAAGGGGAGGGCAGGAGGAAGAACGAGGAAGAGGAAGAGAAACTAAGTAAGGTGAGGGAAGAGGAAGAGGGGGGAAGAGGAGAAGCAGCTAAAGGGAGGGCGGGAAAAAGAGGAGGAAGAAGAGAAAGAAGAGAAAGTAAGTAAAGTAAGGGAGGACAGAAGGAGGAGGAAGGGGATGAGGAAGAGAAGCTAGATAAGATTAGGCCAGAGAGGAGAGGATAAAGTGGAAACGTCGAGTGAGGGGAGGGGAAGAGGAGGAGGGAGAAGAGGAGGGGCAGTAGAGGTCAGAAGGAAGAAGAGAAAGAGGAGGAGCAATTAAGAGGTCAGAAGGAAGAGGAGGAGAAAAAGAAGGTAAGTAAAGGGGATGACAGGAGGAAGAGGAGGAGGGGGAAGAGGAAGAGAAAATAAGAAGAACGAGTGAAGAGAAGATTAGGAAGAGGAAGAGAAAGTAAGAAGAACGCGTGAAGAGAAGATTAGGCGATAGGAAAACTAATACACTAATCGAAGAGCAATAACAGATAAATTAAATCAATCGGGTTTAATAAATGTCTGTGCTTTAAATTCTCTTTTTTTTTTTCGAGTTGTAGAGAAAAAAAAAAATTCCTCACTTTATCAATAGTTCAGTAGCGAAGCAAGACCTAAAAAGACAGCGGTTTAAATGTCACATACCAGCCACTTTCATTTCTAATACACTGTAAGTTTTTGTTGTTTATCGGTAAAGAAAATAAATGTGGGGAGGATAGTTAAAGTTAAGGGTATATTTTCTCTTTTCTCTCTCTCTCTCTCTCTCTCTCTCTCTCTCTCTCTCTCTCTCTCTCTCTCTCTCTCTCTCTCTCTCTCTCTCTCTCTCTCTCTCTCTCTCTCTCTCTCTCTCTCTCTCTCTCTCAAGCACACAATACAACACTACTCTTCACCAAAAGCACATGTAAATCACGCCTCACCTTTCATTTCCTCACCTCTCTCTTTCTCTCTCTCTCCTTCTCTTGATCTACTCCCCTTGCCTACAAACAGTGTATACCCTTCTCTCTGTCTCCATCTCTTCCACCTCTTTAACTCTCTCTTTAACTTCCCTTTCCCCTCTCATTCGTTCTTCCATTCAGAAACTCCTCCTTTCTTCTCTTTCTCACTCTTTCTTCCCCCCATTATCCGTCCTCCCATCCAGAGCCTCTTACTTTCTTCTCTCTATCCCTCTTTAACTCCTTCCCTTCCCTTCTTTCTTTCAATAGCCTCTCCATTTCTTCCCTGTTTCGCTTCTTCCTTTCCCCCATCATCCTTTCTTTCTTCCACTGCCTCCTCCCTTGTACTTTCTAACCCTCTTTAACACCTTCCCTAACCCCCTCATCCGTTCTTTCTTCCACTGTCTCCTCTTTTCTTCATCGTGTCCTTTTTCCACCTCCCTTTCCCCTTCATTCGTTCTTTCACTGCTAACTCCTTTCATTCCGCTGACCCTCTTTCACTCCCTCCCTTCCCGACCCTCCGCGGCACCAAGGCGTACAACAACACCCTCATTCGCCGCCGCTCCTGGTGCACCAAACAATTATTCCACTCCGCTAGTTAACAGTGCCTGGGGACAGTTATGGTGCGCGGTGTATATGGCCGGACGGCGCTGTGAAAGTGGGCGGTGGCGCGAGGGGGCGAAATGGGCAGCGAAGGAGGATGCTAGGAACGGGTGGAGAAGGAAATGGGAGAGATAGGGTGGGGCGGGAGGAAGGGGAGGGGAGCTAAGAACGGATGGGAAAGGAAAGGGGAGAGGGTGGGTGGGTGGGGCAGGAGGAAGGGGAGGGGAGCTAAGAGCGGGTGAGGAAGGAAAGGGAGATAGAAAAGGTGGGTGGGGCAAGAGGAGGAAGGAAGCAAGGGGACGGATGGGGAAGGAAGGGAAGATGGGTTAGGTAGGAGAAGGGGAGGGATGCGAGGAACGAATGGGAGGGAGAAAGGGGAGATGGATGGGAATGAGGAGGAGGAAGAGGAGAAAGGAAGCAAGGTATGGATGGGGGAGGAAGGGAGGGTTGGTGGGGTAGGAGGATAAGGAGGAAAGAAGAGATGGGGGTGCAAGAGGAGAAGGAGAAGGAGGAAGAATGCAAGGCACGATGGGGAAGGAAGGGGAGAGGGAGAACAAAAGAATAAGAGGACAACGAAAAGAAAGATCCGAGTGGCTGGAAAAAAAAATGGGGATAAAAGAGGGAAAGGAAAATAGGAAGTAAAGAAGGAGAACGAAAAAGAGAGAAGCGAGAGGCTGGAAGAAAGGGAAAGGAGAGACAGCAACAGACAGGCAAAGCTCAGGTGTGTCTGTTTCCATTAACGTGTCTGTTGAGGCCACCTGCCACCACCTGGCGTACGCTAATTAGGTGTTACCTGTGAAGGCGGCGCGTGTGTGTCCGGGAAGGTGAGATGCAGCGTCGTAAAAAGGTGATGCTCTTTTTAATTACTTCACCTGTCTAGTTTTTTTTACCTTTCTCTCTTTATTTCTGTTCCTTTAATCGTCTTAAAAATAGTGATGCTCTTTTTTAATCACTTCTCTTGTCTATTTTTTTTTACCTTTCTTTTTTTTATGTTCCTTCAACGTCCTAAGAATAGTGATGCTGTTTTTGATCACTTCTCTAGTCTATTTTTTTTACCTTTCTTTTTTTTATGTTCCTTCAACGTCCTAAGAATAGTGATGCTGTTTTTGATCACTTCTCTAGTCTATTTTTTTTACCTTTCTTTTTTTTATGTTCCTTCAACGTCCTAAGAATAGTGATGCTCTTTTTTAATCACTTCTTTTGTCTATTTTTTTTACCTTTCTTTTTTTTATGTTCCTTCAACGTCCTAAGAATGGTGATGCTATTTTTGATCACTTCTCTAGTCTATTTTTTTTATCTTTCTCTTTTTTTCTGTCTTTCAATCGTTCTAAAAATGGTGCTGGTCTTTTTCTAATCGCTTCTCTTGTCGATATTTTTTGCCTTTCTCTTTTCTTTTTTTTCTTCCTTCAATTGTTCTAAAAATGGTGCTGGTCCGGTTTTATCAATCACTTCTCTTGTCCATTTTTTTTTTCTCTTGTATTTTTTTCTGTTCCTTCATCTTTCTTCTTTGCTTAGTCATGAAAGAAATTAAAACAATATCTATACCAGAAAAGTACGTAAAAAGGCGTTAAGAGGACGTAAAATAGAACATGATTTTCTACGTACATACTGCTTAACGGGCTTTTTATCTTTTTTTTTTTTGCGGTAAGAAAGAATTAAAACCGGACTTACCTTTTCTTTTTTCAGTGTATGCGTGTGTGTGTGTGTGTGTGTGTGTGTGTGTGCAGGAATGTGGCTTAGGGAGAATCAGCAATCACTGTGTACTTTCCCAGGTGAGGACGCGGCCAGCCTTAATGAGCGCCAGGTAATAAAACACTCGAGGAAATAGTTGACCCGCGCGGCGCTCATACCAATAGAAAGGCGACCTGCTTCGGACCACGGCGAGGAGAGGAAACGGGAAATGAATATTCACTGAGGCATCGATGTCTTGTTAATACTTTACTCTCATCTCTCTATCTATTTACCTATCTCTATCTATCTGTTTATTTATCTATCTTCCAATCTATCTATCTCTCCTCAGTTAATTTCCCTCCTTCTACCCCTTCCTTCTTTCCTTCCTCTTCTTTCATTGATCCCCTGCTTTTTTTGCTTTTTTCTTTGCTCCATTCTTTCCTTTCTTTCTTTTCCTTTCTCTTTACCCTTCTCTTTCCCATTACCTCTTCCCTCTATCCTTCCTTCTTTCATTTTCTTCCCTATTTCTATCCCTTTCTTCCCATTTTTCCTCCTTATGTCTATACCTCCTGTCTTTCTTCTATCACTCTCTCCCTTCCTTCCCTTTCATCCTACTACCATTACTTACATCGGAATGAATGAATGAATGAATGAATGAAATGAATGGTGACTCTTCCTTCTCATGTGTGAGTGAGAATTTAAACACCTCGATCAAAAACTTAAATATCCAGAAAGAGGAAGAAAAGGGTCGAAGGGTATTATGGATGTGAGTGATGCTGGAGGGTTCGTATGGGTAGGAAAGGGTAACTGATGGTGACGATGATGTGGGGCGTGACCTGTGAATGGTGAAGATGGCGAAGAGAAATGAGAGTGTTTGATAGTGATTCTGGTGGACTGGTGGTGGATGGAGGTGAAAGAGGGTATGGAGAAGTGGTGGTGTGGTGGGGTGTGAGTGCCCCCAATCAAGAGCACGTTTGGTTGGGTGAAGTGAACTGGGGTACCAAAACGGGAGACTTGAGTTACTGGACTGTCTCTCTAAGGGGTGAACGTGGAGGGGTGACATGCATAACAGAGTACGGGTAATAAGTCTGCCTTGTGGATTTGTGGGGGTGACTGTAAAAGACTTGGTGGTGAGAGGAAGGGGTGATGGCGATTGGAATGTGGTGGTGGGGAAAAAAAGTGGTGTGCTGTGGTATAAAAAGAGGCATGGGGGGATCGTGGTGATGCTATAAGTGGTGTTGATAAGTGATGGGTGTTGAAATGGATCGGTGTTGATTGTTGGGAATCTGTAAGTGGAATTGGAGAGTAGTGTTAGAGAGTTGGGAAGATGTGGTAAAGATGAGAATTAGTAAAGATGCTGGGGATCTCGTAACTGTTGATGCTTCTAGGATGTTTGCATGTGTTGGTGAAGGACAGTATAGTGAAAGTGTTAAAGAGCAAAAACTTAGGATCAGGTACTAAATGATGGGATTCAAGGTAATGGGATTGATTAATTGATTAGTGTATATGCTCTAAAGATAATTAAGATGCTCAATATATTTTAGATAGATCGAAAGGCTGAGAATAAAGAGGAATAATGGAGTAATGAGCTTCATTTAATAATGGGAAAGAGGAAAGGATATGAGGGAGTTGATGATAGTGAATGTGTTGTAAGGTGTTATGAAGGAGTTGTAGTGAGTGAAAAAGGATGATGGTAAGAGGGAAGGGATAGAGAATAAAGAAGAGTAATGAGGTAATGAGTTTTTATAATTTAATGGGAAAGAGAAACGGATATAAGGGAGCTAATGATAAGGACTTGGGTTGTTAGGTGTTATGAAAGGGTTGTGGTACGTAGAAAAAAAGGATAAGGAGAGGAAAGTAATAAAGAATAAAGAGGAGTAATGAGGTAATGAGTTTTTATAATCTAATGAAAAAGAGAAAAGGATATAAGGGAAATGATGATAGTGAATGGGTTGTAAGGTGTTATGAAGGAGTTGTAGAGAGTGAAAAAGGATGATGATAAGAGGGAAGTGATAGAGAATAAAGAAGAGAAATGAGGTAATGAATTTTTATAATCTAATGAAAAAGAGAAAAGGATATAAGGGAACTCATGATAAGGAATAGAGTTGTTGGGTGTTATGAATAGACTGTTGTGATGAGAAAGGGTGATAATGGGAGGGAAGTGATGGAGAATAAAGAGGAGTAATGAGGTTATGAGTTTTTATAATCTAATGGGAAAGCGAAAAGGACATAAGGGAAACTGTTGACAGTGAATAGGGTGTTATGTGTTATGAAGGAGTTGTGGCGATGAAAAAGGGTGATGATAAAAAGGAAATGATAGAGAATAAAGGGAAATAATAAGGTAATGAGTTTTTATAATCTAATGAGAAAGAGAAAAGGATATAAGGGAACTAATGATAAGGAATAGGGTGTTAGGTGTTATGAAGGAATTGTGGTGATGAAAAAAAGGGTGATGATGAGAGGGAAGTGACAGAAGGGGAAGCCACCACTCAGCGTCAGCACCAGGAGGTCATGAGGCCGCCACCAAGAAGGGAAAGTGCTGAGCAAACACACCTGACATTAATAACCGCTGCTCTCTGACACCTGGACAGCCGATGATAACACC
This sequence comes from Eriocheir sinensis, assembly GCF_024679095.1. Taxonomy (NCBI): domain Eukaryota; kingdom Metazoa; phylum Arthropoda; class Malacostraca; order Decapoda; family Varunidae; genus Eriocheir; species Eriocheir sinensis. The sequence continues at coordinate 12,661,658 of NC_066517.1, read as the reverse complement.
CCCGCTCTCTCTTTCTTTCTTTCTTTTTTTTCTTTCTTTCTTTCTCTCTCTCTCTCTCTCTTTATTCTTTGTTCTTTCTCCTCTTTTCTCTTTTATATTATTTTCTCTTCCATTCTCTTTCTGTCTGTCTTTTTTTCTTTCTTTTTCTTCCTCTCTCATTCTTTCTCTTTTTTTTTTTTTTACTTTCATTGTCTATCTATTTATTTCTTCTTTCACTCACTCTCTTCCACACGTTTTTCATTTTACATATTTTTCAAACTGATTTAACTCCTAAAAAAATCCTTTCCCTGACCTGCATTGAGAGGAAGAGATAGATAGACAGATAGATAAGACAGATAGATGGATACAGTTAAAAAGAGAGAGCCCTTGAGATACAAAGACAGAGACAGAGACATAGAGACAGACAGAGATGCAATTCACGTCGCCTCAGTCCATATTTGCAGGGTAGGCGACACCTGTCTTTATAAGGCTCGCACAATGGACGGTGACACGTAATTTCCTTTATACGGTGGCCCAACACAGGTGAGGAAAAAGGTAAAGGTGGCGAGGGATTAATAATAGTAAAACGCTACCCCTCGACTTTTACTTTTACTTCACACGCAATCAATGACCCGTAGAGAGTTACCTTCAGCCAGAGAAAGAAAGAAAGAAGAGGATGGAAAGTCGCGTTGCTTGTTTATAGACACGATCAGGTACAAAAATAAACAGTGATAGATTACAGGTGAGTGAGTACGGGATGAGGTTGCAGAAGAGAGGGACTGAGAGAGAAAGAGACGGGGAGAAGGAGGAAGAGGGAAGAAAGGGAGTATAATGAACTCGAAAGAAAAAATTGTAACTTAGTAAACATCCACATGAAGCAAAAGGCCTGAGAAATAAGGGAATATAATAAAAAAGAGGAAGAAAGAGAATAAAATGAACTCAGAATAAAAATTGCAACTATAATAAAACATACACGTGAAAGAAAGTGACTGAGAAATAAGGGAATATAATAAAATAAGAAGAAAAAAAAAAGTGAATGAAATCTTTGTTGAAATCTTCCTATCGGCACTGACACACAAATTGGAAAAGAAACAAACATAGTATTTTGAGAGCAAGACCCGGCACTTACTCACTGTCATATGTCAATCTGTCAGTCTCTCTCTCTCTCTCTCTCTTTTTGATATTTATACAGATTACATGTTTATATTACAGAGTTCAATGTAGTGCACATTACACACAGTTACAGTGTTTTCAGGCCAAAGGAAACATGTTTAGTGTTCCCTATCTGAAGGCCCAACTCTGATGCCTGGGCATTTCATGACGGCAGCCACGTGTTCACCAGCTCCTTGAAGCGCTGCACAGTCATGTTCTCCAGGCATTGCTGCGAGGCAAGCAGTCCATTCCACCAGATTACATAGGTGTTGATGAACTGCCTCTGGTGATGCCATGTTCTGCAGCGGGGCTGCAGCAGCTCTGCGGGATCTCGAGAGGCTGACCTGGTGGCTACCTGGGCCCGCCGGAGGGGCTGCCTCAGAACCTGGAGGTGATGGACCCGCTGATGATGTATTTTGTACATCACCGTGAGCCCCGCCACGTCACGGGGGTGGTGGAGGCTGCAGAGTCCCAGATGCTGCTGCATGCTGCCGCTGTCCCTGATCAGCCTCGCTGCGCTGCCCTGTACCTTGTCGAGGAGGACGAGGTGTTTGTGAGCCGCGCCTCCCCACGCCAGGCACGCGTACTCCAAGGACGAGCGAGCCTGCACCTTGTAGAGGATCTGAAGCCCCTTTGCTCTCAAGAAGCCATGACATCCTCCTCAGGGATGCCAGCTTCCCCGAGCCCTCTCTGGCGAGTCGCTCGATGTGGGATTTGAAGGTTAGCCTCCTGTCGTAAATAACCCCTAAAATATCCACCTCTTCCTGGGACGCCAGTGCCTTTCCTTCGAAGGCCAGGGGCAGGGGCTCACTCGACCTGGAGACAGTGAGCAGCTGAGTTTTGTTGGAGGCGAATTTCACCTGCCACTTGTTGCCCCAGGCCACGATGCGGCTCAGAGTGTAGTTGAGCTCAGCTGTGGTGCGAGCCTTCTCCTCTGGGTCGTAGCTGTGGGTCAGGGTGATGTCATCTGCATAGTCCTGTGTACTGGGTATTAAGTTTAATAGTTCATTTATATAAATGTCCCAGTTCTCTCTCTCTCTCTCTCTCTCTCTCTCTCTCTCTCTCTCATGCAGTTAATTCTCCCTTTCACTTCCACACGAACACATGTCTGTCTCATCCTCATCCTTATCCTGTTAACCTTTCACCCTTTCCTCCTCCTTCCTTTCCTCCTCCTCCTCCTCCTCCTCTTTAATAACTTTTTACTCATCCTCATCATTATTATCATCAACATTATTCTTAGTTTTTCTTCTTTCACTCCACCTCCATCTCCTCCTCACCAGCATCTCACTCCTCCTCTTCGTAATCCTCTTTCTCCTCCTCCTCCGACTCCTTCCTCACGCGTCCTATCAAAACAAACAAACAAACACGCAGGACTCAGCGCCTCCCATCACAGGATCTGCTCGCCTTGTTTACAAACGTGAGGATATTCTTGTGTTTTATTGTGGAGCTCCTACGAAGGATTTCAAAGGATTCACGATGCTGAGAGAGAGAGAGAGAGAGAGAGAGAGAGAGAGAGAGAGAGAGAGAGAGAGAGAGAGAGAGAGAGAGAGAGAGAGAGAGAGAGAGAGAGAGAGAGAGAGAGAGAGAGAGAGAGAGAGAGAGAGAGAGAGAGAGAGAGAGAGAGAGAGAGAGAGAGAGAGAGAGAGAGAGAGAGAGAGAGAGAGAGAGAGAGAGAGAGAGAGAGAGAGAGAGAATATAGATAAGTACAGATACTCAAACAAAATATACCTCACATACAATATTTATTGACACAATTAAAGAAAAATAAGCGTAAAATAATAGAAAAATTCGAAAGGTTGGGAAAGGTTACACGAGAGCTAAAAACATTAAACTTACATCAGGCAAATTAATAACATAGAAATAATGAAGTAAATGAAGTAATAATGAATAGATAATGGCAATAAAATGTGAAGTACAAAAATGGAGGTTATTAGTAAAAATTATAGAAAGAATGAAATGAGGGAAAAGGGAAAGCAAGAATGTGTAAAAAAGAAAAAATAATTGATAGTGTTTCTTTTTTTCTTTAATTTCTCCTTCGTTGTTATTATTTTTCATTTCTTTATCACCTTTTTTTTTCTTCCTTTCCTTTCCTTACCTTCCCTTCCCTTCCTTTCCCTTTTTTTCCCTTCCTTCGTTACTATATAATTTTTTTCATTTCTTTATTCCCTTCCCTTCCCTTCCTTTCCCTTCCTTTCCCTTCCTTTCCCTTCCTTTCCCTTCCTTTCCCATCCTTTCCCTTCCTCTTTAATATATTACTTTTTTTTCATTTCTTTATTCCCTTTCTTCTCTTCCTCTACTTCTCTTCCTTTCCCTTCCTTTTCCTTCCTCGTTCCTATATTAGTTTTTTTCATTTCTTTATTCCCTTTCTTCTCTTCCTCTGCTTCCCTTCCTTTCCCTTCCTTTTCCTTCCTCGTTACTATATTACTTTTTTTCATTTATTTATTCATTTTTTTCTCTTCCTTTCCTTCTCTTCCCTTCCCTTCCTTCCCTTTCTTCTATACAATATTTTTTTTATTTATTTCTTTATCACTTTTTTTTCTTTCTTTCTTTCCCTTCCTTTCCCTTCCTTCCTTCCTATATTTTTTTTCATTTCTTTATCACCTTTTTCTCTTCCTTTCCTTCCCTTCCATTCCTTTCCCTTCCTCCGTTACATTTCTTTTATTTTATTTCTTTATTACTTTTTTCTCTTCCTCTCTTCGTGCCGGTTATAATATCTATCCGTGTCGCATTAAATCATTCTTGTTTTATCTGCTTTCCAAATTGCACATACGATTGGGCATTTATTTATAATCTGATAATCATTCTCACTTTATGTCTGCTTCTTTGCCAACGTTTTCCCTATCTGTCTGTCTTTTGAATTATCTCCCGACTCTCTCTCTCTCTCTCTCTCTCTCTCTCTCTCTCTCTCTCTCTCTCTCTCTCTCTCTCTCTCTCTCTCTCTCTCTCTCATGAAAATAATCTCAAACAAGCAGGAATTTTACGTGAAAGGTGAACGGAGAGAGAGAGAGAGAGAGAGAGAGAGAGAGAGAGAGAGAGGCTGCAGGTAGGATGCTTTGTTCACCTGGAGGGAAATTATTACGGAGTATGTCACGGTAAGACACCGCTTTCTCTCTGTGTCTCTCTCTCTCTCTCTCTCTCTCTCTCTCTCTCTCATCACGTGACCTCCTCCTCTTGTGGTGGTGGTAATGGTGGTGATGATTCTGGTTCCTGTCAACTCTCTTGGTTCAATGACAGTCTCTATTCAGTTGGTTGCCTATGGATGCTTTCTCTATCCCTTTGTTTAGTCTCTCTCTCTCTCTCTCTCTCTCTCTCTCTCTCTCTCTCTCTCTCTCTCTCTCTCTCTCTCTCTCATACACACACACACACACACACACACACACACACAACCCTCACCCCATCCCACACATACACACACAAGGAGAGAAAGAGGGAGAGAAAGAGTGAGTGCGTACGTGTATTTGTACGTGTTATTTTTTTCCGTGTACGTGTTCGTGAAAGCCGGAAAAACAGGCTCAAGATACGGACGTGCGCGGGGCGTTTCCTCGGCTGTGACTTACGGATGCAGTGGAGCGAGGAGGAGGAAAGGCGGTCGGTGGGGAAAAAAGACTTGAGAAAATTTTACGGAATACGGCAATGTGGCGCGCTGGACGGGTCTTTGTCTAAATAAAGTTTTCGCGTTGCTGATCAGGCGAAGCGGAGGTTGACGTGCGCCGTGATCCGAGGGAAGCGCGCATACACCCCCCCCGTGAACTTTCTTTGACTTAGAACGGTGGATAAGTTACGTATATATATATTCTAAGAGTTTATAGATATCATACAATCCCCTATCGTTACCCTACGCTTAGATGACCGTGATATATGAGCCAACGCAAGGAAATATATCCACGTGAACTTTTCTAGACTTAAAACGGTGTGTAAGTAACGTATATATATCCTCTGAGAGCTTATAGATATCACACAATCCTATATCGTTAACTAGAGTTCAAATTGGCGTGTGAGCTGAACAAGGGAAGGAAATATATCTACGTACACTTTCCTAGACTTACAATCGTGTATAAATAACGTATATATGTCGTCAGAGAGTTAATAAGCGATACACAATTCTTTATCGTTATTCTAGGCTCAGAAGGGCATGTGACCTAAATCAAATAGAAGGAATTATAATCACGTGACTTTCCCAAGACCTACAATCGTATATAAACATTGTATATATACCTTCTAAGAGTTTCTAGGTGGCACACAATCCTATATCGTTAACCTAAGCTCAGAACGGCGTGTGACCTGAACCAGAGGGAAGGAAATATAACTCGTGAAATTTTCTGAACTTACAAATAGTATCTTTTGAGGGTGTGTATCTAGGTGACACACAATACTAGATAGTGAACTTAAGCTCAGGTTCGCGTGCGACTTTAAGGCGGAAGAAATGATAATATGACCGCGTGAACTTTCTCAAACTTAACATAGAGCATAAAATCAACAATGCAGTATAATTGGTGTCATTTGATTGTATACAAGTGACATTAGAACACACAGATAAGCTTTAAAAGTAACTCTGTTAATAAATATATACCGTACTCATAATCAAGTGAACTGGTTTGACCTTACAATCGAATACCAATAAATATCGTCAGGTGGCAGGTGATACATTATACTACATACTCAATGACATTCAACTCAAAAAAATAAAACGGGAAGAGAAGAAAGAGCCAACCAAGTAAGAACAACTGCAAGAATATATTAATGATCAGATATCTTACAATAATATATATCAAGTCTGGAAATGTACTTTGGTAACGAGGAAATTAAATATATATCTTTTGCTAACTAGTGAAAATATTTGCGCTGAAATTAATGAAGATGAATTGCACTGGGATAAATCGAAGGCGTGAGTTAAGAGTTCAGTTCTCAGTATATATAAATTCTTCAATGATCTTAACCACGGAATAGTATGCGGACTGAGAAACTGGTGCACGTATTTAGCTTTCAATGAACCCGTTTTATGAGTAGGAGTTTAATGGGCACGTTTACCTTTATTTATTACACTCTTTTTTTTTTAACGTGAGGTGAAGAGGATAAAAAAGATGCAACACTGATAAGTACACCCCAAGGAACCTACACAATATAGAAGCGAAATTGCAAACGCCTCTTGAAGATACTTTACGTTTGCCATTTTCCGGAGATAGAAAGATAGATGGATGGATAGATAGATAGGTAGGTAGGTAGGTAGAGTGATAGAAAAGGTAGATAAAAAGAGATAAAGAAAGAAATTTAAGGAAAAAGAAAGAAAAGAAAAAAGGAGAGAAAGAATGAATGAAAGTAAAAAAGAATGAATGAATGAATGAATGAAAGAATGAATGAAAGAAAGTATGAATGAATGAAAGTAAAAAGAATGAATGAAAGAATGAATGAAAGAAAGTATGAATGAATGAAAGTAAAGAGAATGAATGAAGAATGAGTGAAAGAAAGAAAGAAAGAAAGAATGGATGAAAGTAAAAAGAATGAATGAAGAATGAGTGAAAAAATGAAAGAAAGAAAGAAAGAAGTGAAAGAAAAGGCTGATAACAAAGATAAATGAACAACAAGAAGTCCAAATAATACAAAGACAAAACTAGAAACACCTCACAAAAGACATCTTACCTGGCCCTTTAAATATTCATGACCTCACACCTGCGCATGAAAGGTGGAAGGTGAAGCAAATTACCTTTACTTAACCTTTAACAAATAACCAACCGTGGACAGAAGGCGAGATAAAAACAACACCTACTCTTTAATATCGGTGTCGGATGAGCGTGCATGAAAAGAGAAAGTTGAATTACCCTTAATCTGTATCACTACCTCTCTGGAATGCATGACCGGTAGAAAAAAAAATGGCGTCTTTTCTACCACAGCGTGTACTTACGATAATGTACGAGGTGAACAGTAAACTCTCTCTTCTTCTTTACCACAAATCCTTACCATGACTGAGAGGTAGAAGCAACATTTACACAATTAATACATGCACAAGAATACATAATGGGAGGGAGAGAAAGGGGAATAGGCACAATGGTTAAGTAAGAGAAAGAGAGGGAGAGAGATGGAAAATGACGAGGTATGAAGATTACAGAAGAGAAAGGGAGAGAAAGATGATAAAAAAGATAAAAGGAAGACTCGCATCCTTTCTACCACTGCCAGTAACTACCAGAGAGGGAGAGGAGGAGGAGGAGGTATGATGGTTAGGTAAGTGAAATAGAGGGAGAGAGAGAAATAGGATGAGGTATGAAGATTAAAAGGGAGAGAAAGAGGAGATATGATATGATATATAAGAGAAAGAGAGGGAGAGAGAACAAAGACGATAATAGAAGAGAAAGAATGGGAGAGAAAGAGAAAGTATGAAGGTTAGAGACGAGAAAAGGAGATAAATAGAGGAAAAAGGACGAGGAATGAATATTGAAGAAGAGGAAGAAAAGGAGAGAAAGAGGAGATATGAAGGGAGAAAGAGGAGGTATAAAAGGATAAAGAGGAAGTACAGAGGAAGAAAGAAAAGGTATGGAGGTAAGAGAAAATAAAAGAAAAGCAGTAGACTTATCTTAGATCTTCCCACTTCCAATAAAATAACATATGTAGGCCAACTAATCTCTTGAAGCCTAATAAAAAACTTGTGTATCTCTATGTTATCTTACGCGTGGAGAACAGAATGATTCAGGCCTTACCCCTAACACTATTAAATATTCATACCAGTTAAGAAAAGGCAACTATCTTATATTAATCTACACTCCCTTGAATACATAACAAACGCATACAACGACGTGACGGAGGAGCAGAACTACTTTCTCTCCGTAATAATCACTATACGAATACAAGACGAATACATAAAGGTACATACGGTGAACAGAAGCACTTTTACTTAATACTTACCACTACACAGCTATTCTATTTACACGTAACTGTCCAGGAAAGGCGAACAAACGTACTCTCGCTTACTCTCGCCTTCCAACAGTTAGAGCAAACACAGGAGGACAAGTGAGGCGAAGAGAAGCGCTTTTACTGAACAATCGCCACAGAGAACACACGTAGCTGTCCATGAGAAGCGAATGACCTTATTTTTGCCTTGTTTTTGCCGCAACAGATACGTACAAGATGGACAGAGCAAATTCGACCTAACTTTGAATGTGTGCTGAACTCTCTCAAACGGGAACACCAAAACGCCCTTCCAACCGAACTACATTGAACCCTCTAACGTCTATTATATGTGTGTGTGTGCGAAAGCGGCGTTTTGCGAGCTCTCTTTGTCCGTTCTGGTTGTCTTTCGCTGCATCCCTTGGAGTAAAAAGGATCATAATTGTCTAAGAGAGGCGACGATATCCAGTTTTACTTAACCGAATATGGTCACACTTTTAAATTCCTGCATGAGTGACTGGAAGCGTCGCCTTGTGAGTTATCTTTCTTTCTTCGTTTCTCTCGCGCTCTTCGCTGCGGTAGAAAGAAGCACAATAGTTCACGAGGGGCAAAGGGATCTAGTTCTGCAATACACGGAACAACCAGCCTATGAGAGAAGAAACAGGACTACTTTTACTTAATCTTTGCCACGAGGAATACGAATAACAGAGCAGGAACGGCAAGCGGGACCACTTTTACCTTATCTCCTCACCGGCGGGGATACAAAATCGTGCATGAGGAGGTGAAAGCATTGGGCCGATCTGATCTACGACACGCACGAACAAGACTAGCGTGCCATCTTCCTTGTGCCTTCCTCTGGGCCGCCGAAAACATGATATGAAGTCTTAATTCCTCTTTTTCTCATCCTCTTATTCCTCTTCCTCTTCCTCGTGTTTCTCTTCCTCTCCGAAAAACACGATGAGAGTCTTACGTCCTCATTTTCTCCTCCTCCTCCTCCTCCTCCTTTTCCTCTCCCTCCTCTGCGTTCTCCTTACCCCCTTCCTCCTCCCCAAATCTCTTTCTCCTCTTCCTCTTCCTCTTTCTCTTCTTCTTCCTCTTCCTTCTCTTCCTCTTTCTCTTCCTCTCCGAAAAACGATGAGTCTTAAGTCCTCTTTTTCCCTACTCTTCTCCTTCTCCCTTCTCCTCTTTCTCTCTCCTCCACGCAGCAATAACTCTTCTTCTTTTTCCTCATCCTATTCTTTCTGGTTCTCCTCCTCCTCCTTCTTGTTGTTTTAATTCTTATTCCTATCATTTTATATTTTCCTCCTCATCTTTCTCTTCTTTTTCTTCTTCCTCCTCCTCCTCCTCCTCCTATTTCTCTTTCCTCCATGTAGCAACAATTCTCACTCCATCGTCACACACACATATACACACACACAAAAGAAAAAAAAAAAATACACTCCATCAACAGCTCGCAATAAAACCATCACATTTATTTTTACTCCTCGCCCTCGAGTCGCCGGACGATAAAAGTGACACCGGAGCGTTCCTAAAAGGCCCATTTCGACGGCAATCTTGATTAAAATCTGGAGAGGACTGCAGGTGAGAGGGCAGGTGGTCCCGGGGCAGGCGATCGCTCCCCTGCCCATTAAAACTCAGGTAAGGCAGGCGTAAGGCAGGTGAAGAGGATTAAGGGGAATACGAGCAGCCCTGTGGAGTAATATATTTAAGGGAGTGTCTTTACTTGTTTTGTTGTCCAGGTAAAGTGATCGCTGACCTTCCAATCAACAAGAATTCAGGTGAAGCAGGTGTAGAGCAGGCAGAAATAATAAGCAGGGGTCCATACTGTCACCTAGAGTTCACTGAAGGCACTATTTCTACCTGTTGCGTTGGGCAGGTAAGGTGTGAGGATTGTTTTGCTTTTTATTTCCTTTCCCTCCTCGTTTTATTTGAGGATACTGATGTGAAAAATCCTTTAACATCACATCCCTTTTTCATTGTTAATCCTGTTAGAAGCCTTCGAGTATATTTGTTGACTACTGGATCACAAGCTAATTAACAGGTACACAATTACAAGTCATTCTTACTAAATAAAGGCATGACTAATAACAGTAAACAACAAAATTAATGAAGCAGCCAGGCAGGTAACTCGTCGGAAGGTCAGGCTAGAAAGGAGGGCAGCCAGTGACCCAATAACAAATTAACTAATAACAAACAACTAATCCATTGAAGCCAAATCACTCCTAAGCGGGCCGGGCTAGAAAGGCGAGCACCATGACGAGGCTAACACACACACACGAGACTTTTATTCCGTCCACGCCGCCGCTCGCTATTATTTCCCTCCTTGAACAAACGCACGCGAGGCCGCCGCTCCGCACACATACACACAAAGTTTAGACATTAAAGTGCAAAGGAACGAGGTGAGGTTAAACGAAGATCTCCTCCCTCTTCCCCTCCTCCTCCTCCTCCTCGTCCTGCACTCTCCTCCTGAACTAAATCTCTACTTCAGTGTTTTCCCTTTCTTCTTTTATCCTCCTTCAGGTTCTAGTGCTACAGTCTTTCTCTCCTCCTCTTTCCTCCACTCTATAGCTCTTTACTTTAACATTTTACGTCTTAGTTTCTTCTTCCCGTTCTCCTTTTATCTTCGTTTCAATGTCTTCTTCCCTTTCTCCTTATATTTTTCTCCAGGCTTCCCAGTGCAACAGTCTCTCCTTCTCTTTCCTACTTCAATATTTTCCATCTCCGTCTCTTCTTCCCTTTCTCCTTTTATCCTCCTCCAGGTTTTCTATTGCTACAGCGGTTTTTTCTTCTCTCTCCTCCTCTAGCTCTTTACTTTAATATTTACTTAGTTTTCCTTCCTTTTCCTCTTTTCTATTCTTTACTTTATCAGGCCCTACCTCTTCGTTTCCCTCCCTTTCTCTTTTCTATCCGTCACCCCAACTTCTATATTTTCAGTCTTAGTTTACCTTCTTTTTCTTCTTATCTAGCTTTTCCTTTGTCCAAATCTACCTTTTTCTTTCTAACCTTCATACAAACTTCTATTTCTTTCTCTCTCTTTCTCTCCTCTAACCTAACCTTCACATCTCTTTCCTCCACAAACTCTCTCTCTCCCTCAACAAGTGGAGGAGAAAAAAACACCTCCTACAGAGTTACATGAGGCACTAAACCCCTTTTTTGCGGCCCCCTCCCTTTGTGTCCCCTCCCTCTTCCCTCTCCCTTTGTACCTCTTAATCTTCCCCTCTCCGTCGGCCGTCTATCCTCTCCCTTTCTTTCTCTTTACGCTCTCACTGAAACTCTCCCTCCCTTGGTCTTGTTTTACGTGGACGAAGCGAAGGGCGTGGCTGGTCTCGTGTGTGTGTTTGGGGAGGGGGATATGTGTGTGTGTGTGTGTGTGTGTGTGTGTGTGTGTGTGTGTGTTTCCTTTTTTTACTCGTATTTCGTTAACTCTATTCTTCTCCTCCTCTTCCACCTCCTCCTCCTCCTCTTCCTCCTCCTCCTCCTCCTCCTTTTCTTACAACAACAACAACAACAACAACAACAACAACAATTACTACAACAACTATTACATTCACTTCCACCCCCCCTCCCCCTGCCTCCTCCTCCTCTTCCCCTCCCCCCCACCACCACCCCCATCATCACCACCCCCACCACCACCATCATCACCACCACCAACAACAACCCGATTGCAACATTAAGTAAATTTGAAACGGTACTAAAACTTGATGTGAAAAAGTTAACGGTGACAAATAGAAGGAACTACTCTCTAAAATAAAAATCAATGATGTAATACTATAAACTGTACATACTGAGAGGGAAGGAGAGAAACAGGGAGAGAGGGAGAGAGTAAGAGGAGAAAGACGGAAGAGACGAAGGAAATAAGTTGAAGGAGGAGGGGGAAGGGATGAAAGGGAAGGAAGAGGAAGGAGAAAAGAGGAAAGAGAGAGAGAGGGGAGAGGGAGAAGAGAGGAGCTCGAGTGGGGGAGGGGGAGGGTGATGAGAGGGAAGAAAGAGGGGGAGAAGAGAGGAGCTAGAGGGGGAGTGGGGGGTGCGGGACAACAACTCATCAGTATTTGGGTTACATGGTTGAGTGATTGGACCCAGAGGAGACCAGGGAGCCGCATTGCTGGTGAAAGGACGAGGAGGAGGCGGCGGCGGAGGAGGACGAGGAGGAGGAAGAGGAGGAGGAGGAGGAGTATATGGAAAAAAAGCGGAGGAGGAGATGGGAGAGGATAAGTAGATGGTGGAGGAGCAGATAAAGAGGAGGAAGAGGAAGAAAAGCAGATGAAAGAGATGTTAATGGAGAAGTAGATGAAGGGGGAGGAGGAAGATGGGAAGAGGAGGAGAGGGAAAAGGAGAAGGAAATGGAGAAAGTGAAGATAGAGAAAGAGGAGAAGGAGGAGAAAAAGAGAAGGATAAGTAGATGAAAGAGGAGGAAAATTATTTGAAGGAGGAGAAGTAGATGGAAAAGGAGGAAAAGTAGATGAAAGAGGAGGAGAAATGAATGAAGAAAGAGAAAGAGAGGGAAGAATACACAAAAGAAACTAGATAATCCAAAAAAACAAAAACTCATACACGAAACAAAACAAAAAAAAACAAAAAATACAAAAAAACACTAAAATCATAAATAAAACAGTAATACCCAAACACAAAGGCAAAGAAAACGGGATGTAAGTGGGACAGCCCTTGACCAATGGCTGCATAAACACCGAGCCTTTCCCTCACAAATATATCTTCACTCCCTTTATAAAACTCCTTGGCGATCAATAATATTTACCGACGACCCGGGCAGCGAGGCGAGAAGCAGCCACCCACTAAGCCGACAAGCCCTTCCCTTCCCCGCGTGCATATTTTTCTGTCGAGGCGATAACATAACCTAAATCTCAATATCTTTATTTTTTTTGAGATGATGTTTTCCCGTTATTCCTCTCCTTTCCTTTATTGATCTGATTTTATTGTTTTCCTGTCGAGTCTATAACCCAATCTATACTTCTTAGTTTTTTTCTTTCTTTCTCTCTTTCTTTCTTTCCTCTCGTGTATATTTTCCTGTAAAGTCGATAAAATAACCTATATCTCAATTGATTTCTTTTTTAGCTAATGTTTTTTCTTCTCTTTCATATCCTCTTCCTTCTTTAATTCTACTCTAATGTTTTTCTAGTGTTTAATTTAATATCTCTTAGTTTCTTTCTTTCCTTATTTCCTTCTTTCTTTTTAATTCTTTCTTCTAATTTGTATCTTTTTTCCTTTCAGTCATCCTATTCTAATATAATATACCTTATAATAACATATACCTTTTAATTTCTTTCTTTTTCCAATCTCTCTCTCTGTTTCTTTCTTTCTTTCTCAGTTTCCTTCTTTTCCAGCAAATGTTTTTCTCCTAATTGTGCATGTACCTACCCACTCTTTTAACATAACTTAGACTTCTTAATTGCCTTCTTTTCAGCTAATATTTTTCTCCTAGTTGAGTGGTAATATATCTGTCTAGTTTTTTTTTACCCTGTTTACAGTCTTCTCCCTCAAAATCTAATAATATTCAAACGTCTGTTTATTTTTCTCATCCAACGACTTATTAAACTCTAACTACGCGGAAATGTTAATATGGTAATCTTTTAGTATATTTCTATTGATTGCTTTTCTCATTCCCTTTATTTTTCATCCTGCCAATAATAACCAACGTCTCTTCCTCTTATTCCTTTTCCCCGTAACTCGTATCACTCTCACACGTCGGAAAGATAATGAAGTTTACATTTTGAAGCAGGTAAACTTTACAGCCACCATCCATCAATGAGGACAAGGAAAGCGAAGGCGAATATGCAGATACAAAAGTTAGATAACCAAATACGAAACAAAAATGGCAAGGAACAATATTATTCGAGGAGGAGCCTGTCTTAACTTCGCATTTTTCCTCCCCATCACAGACACGAGTAAATCTAGTTCTCAATTTTTATCCTTCGTCATGGAATATTTTTGCTTAACCTATTATCTCTCTCTCTCTCTCTCTCTCTCTCTCTCTCTCTCTCTCTCTCTCTCTCTCTCTCTCTCTCTCTCTCTCTCTCTCTCTCTCTCTCTCTCTCTCTCTCTCTCTCTCTCTCTCTCTCTCTCTCTCTCTCTCTCTCTCTCAGGTAGATTTCTAACTACCTGGCGAGGTCGAGGGTCGCGCCGTGAGAGGTGACGAGGGTGGCGCCGAGGAGTTGGCCGTTGAGTGAGGAAGAAAAGGAGGAGGAGCCGGAGGAAGGGACGTGGAAAGAGGAGTGAGGCTGAAGGAGGAGGAGGAGGAGGAGGAGGAGGAGGAGGACTGGAAAGGGTTGAGAGAAGAAAGAGCAAACAAAAGTGAGAAGGAGAAGATAAGGAAGAAGAGAGGAGGTACAAGATAAGGAGAATAGGAGAAAGATGAAGGGAAGAGAAGGGGAGGAGGAAGATGATAGGAGGCACAGGATAGCGAGGATAGAAAAAAAGATAAAGAAAGAAATAGAATAAAAGCAACAGATGAAGACAGTTGTGAAATGTGTTAAAAGGTTAGAGAGTGGAGCAAGTGGAAACAAAAGGGAAAGAGAGAAAGATATATATGAAGAAACAGAGCACGATGAAGCAAGAAATGAAAGAGAAATAAAATGAAGGGAAAATATAAGGATGAAAAGGAAACAAGGTGAGAAGTGCAGTATGAAAAGGAAGGAGAGAAGAAGGTAAGGAGGAATACCATAAGAGAAAAAGTAATAAAAAAGGACTAGGAGAGAATGAGAAAGATGAGAAAAGTGACAGTGGAGAGAAAGGGAGGTAGAAATATAAGGGGATGAATGCAAAATGAAGGGTACATGAGGGGAGAGTAGGAGGGGGAAGAGGAGGAGGGGAAGAGGAGGGAAGAGGCAGAGGAAGACTTGAGTACTGAGGAATTAGAAAGTTGGCAATGCAAGGAGGAAAGTAGTTAAGTGCAAGTTATTTTTTACGCTCTCTCTCTCTCTCTCTCTCTCTCTCTCTCTCTCTCTCTCTCTCTCTCTCTCTCTCTCTCTCTCTCTCTCTCTCTCTCTCTCTCTCCCCTAGTCAGACGTAATCACTTAATTTTATCTCAGTTTATCATCCCTTGTCACCTCCTTCAACCCGTTTTTTTAGCTTTATTATTTATCTTTATTACTATTATTATTTGTTCTGTACGGCATTTCTCCTCTATATGCATTCTTTTCCTACTTACCCCTTTCACACACACACACACACACACACACACACACACACACACGCAATAAAACTTTCACTAGGAAATTTCTCTTTCTCACTCTCTGCGCCGTTTCGTCCCTGTCCGAAGCGATAGTGAAACTCGGGAACATACACACGCACGCACGCACGCTTACACACACACACACACACACACACACACACACATACACACACGTTTCCGCCTACATTACCTGTTAACACATCAGCTCCGCCCAATCCTCGCCCACGCACGAACGCACACACACGCGAACACACACACACGCCAACACACACACACACACACACACACACACACACGGACATGCATGTACCATTGGTAACTTCCTCCTCCTCCTCCTCCTCCTCCTCCTCCTTCTCCTCTTCACTATTTCTTTAACCCTTCCTTATCTTTACTGCTCCTTCGTGTAACTTCCTTCTCAACACATATATCTCTCCATTATCACCATTCTTTAACACCTCAATCTCTCATCACTACCACCAGCATTTCAAATTTTAACAACAAATTCACCTCCTTATCCATTTTTTGACTTTTCCAGTAACTCCATCGTTCTAACACCAGTACCTTCACCCCCTCGCCAGCACCTCCATCTCTTCATTAAAAAAAAAAAAAAAAAAAAAAAAATCATAAATTCCTTTTATGTAAAGTATCAACGCCATCTGCCGAGAAATATTTGCACCACTACCTTCACTTTCTCTGCAGCAGGTCAATGTATTCAGTAAAAACAAGACAAATGCCATCTATGCAAAATAACAACGTCATCTACCGAGAAATATTCACACCGGTACTTTCATCTAAATATCAACTCTTTCAATTATTCAGGAACACCAACACAATCACCTTCAATATAAATAACAATCTCATCTCTTGGGCAATTCTAACACCAATGCTTTTATCTAAATATCAACATCTTCATTTATTCAATAACATCAACACACATACTCCCACCCCTTTAATACCACTCCTATATCTTTCCCTAACCACTACTCTAACCATCTATGAAGTAATATTAATACCAGCATCTTTACTTCCTTCTCATCACCTTCATCTATTCAGTAACACCAACAGACACACCTTAACCCCTCCAACACCAACCCTATATCGACCCCTAACCACCAATACTATAACCCAATCCCCTTATCCCCCATCTCAGGTAGGGGAGAACACCTGAATGGAGGGAGGCTGCTTAGTCACCTCCGTTACTAACTACGGACTAATTCCTTTCGCGTATGAAACAATGAAGTGAATGAAGAATGATGAAGCTGATTTTTTTCGTATTTGACCCTATGAGTTTTTGTTTTGCGTCTTTTTTGCGGGGTTTTTTTTTGCGCCGCTCAAACTGGCTCTCTTGTCATGTAGATGTGCAAGGAGGAGGAGGAGGAGGAGGAGGACGGGGAGGAGGAGGAGGAGGAGGAGGAGGAGGTGTAGTATACCAGCAAGAGAAGCAAGAAAAAAAGGAATAAGAAAAAAAATCAACAAATAAGAAGACAAAAATAAGAGAATAAAGAGGAGAAAGTTACAATAAGGAAGAGGAAAAAAAGACAACAAAAGAAAAGAGAAGCAGGAACAGAAGGAAAAAGAACAAGAAAACAACGTATATAAAGACAACTATAAGGAAGACAGGGAATAAAGAGGATAAAAGGTACAAAAAGGAAGAGGAAGAAAAAGAAGAACAAGGAAGAAGGAGACGAAAACAAGACTGAGATTCCTACCTGATCACTTCTCACCTGAACTCACTAATTAAAAGAAGTGATGAATTTGACAAGGAGAAAGTTACAGTACCATCCCCCTCTCCCCCCCCTCTTCTCTCTCCCTACCCCCTCTCTCTCTCTCTCTCTCTCTCTCTCTCTCTCTCTCTAAAGGTAAACTAATGTGTTCCCGATGCACCTATCACCTGGGCTGCCCATAAGAGAGGGACACGCAGCACCTATATGTTACTTGTCTACATTCACCCGTTGCCCCGCGCTGCCCTGTCTACCTGGCCATGCCCTCACGACCCTTTTCTGGGGGTGTTGTTTGCCTTTTCTCTTTCACCCTTTTGCATCTGTCCTTCTTTCTCTTTCTCATCTTCTTTCTCTGCTTCTATTCCTTCCTCCTTTTCGTCTACCTCCATTTTCATTCTCCTTATTTCTTGTCTCTGGGTCAGCGTGTGTTGTTTGCCTTTTCTCTCTTACCCTTTTGCATCTATCCTTTTTCTTTCTCAACTTCTTTTCTCTCTCTGCATTCATTTCATTTCGTGTTTCTTTCCTCTCTGTCTACCTCCTTTTCCGTTCTCCTAATTTCTTGTCTATGGGTCTGGGTGTTTTGTTTTCCTTTTCTCTTTTATCTTTTTTCATATATCCCTCTTTCTCTCTTACCTTCTCTCTTACCTTTCCTCTATTTCTCCTTTAATTTCTTATTTCCTTCCTTTCTACCTACTTCTTTTTGTTCTATTTGCTTATCGATGTTTTTTTTTTTTCATCTCTCCTTGGCTTCTATCTCTTTCTCTCTTTTTTATCTCTCCCTTTCTACCTCCCTTCACTCATTCTTTACCTTCCTACCGTATTCTCTTTCCCTTCCCATTCTCTCTTTCTCCTCACGCATATGTCCTCATCCATATTCCTTGTTCTCTTCTTTCCTACCTCCATTATTTATTTATTTCTCCTTTCTTTACGTATTTCTCTTTTTTCTTCCTCTTCTATTTAGCTATTCTTTCTTCTCCTTCCCGCACTCTCCTTTCCTTGTTAACACCTTACTACCTTCTTTTCTCCCTCTTTCCTTTCTTTGTCTTATTACCTCGCTTTTTTCTTCTCTTTCTTCCTTTCTTCCCTTCGCCTCTAGTGTACCCGCCCATAGAACTCCACTGCCACTTTCTAGCCGTGTTCTACTTCCATTTTTTTCTCTCCCTTTGCCCTTGTTCCTCCCTCCCCTCCCTTCCTTACTGACCGCTGTTCCTACTTCACCCTCCCTCCCTCCCTTCCACACCCTATCTCCTAACCAAGACTTCTACCTCCCATTCTAACTATATCTCCCTCCATACATTATCTCCCTTTCTCTCCACTTTCCTCCCTCTCCTTGTTTTAGTTCACTCCTCCACTTTCTCCCTTTCCTTCCAACCTCCACTAATCCATACACTCCCTCCTTTCCTCCCTCTTTATCTTATTTTCTTACGCTCATTTTCTCCTCCATCATATTAAGTCATTCCACCCCTCCACCTACTTCCTCAACTTCCCCCTTTCCACTCCTCCACCAGTTCATCTCTCCCTTACTCTCCATCCATAATCATCCACTTTCCTCCCTCCCCTACTTCCACCCCTCCATCTACTTCTTCAACCCTCCACTCCTCCACCCACATCATCTACTCCTCAAATCCACTCTTCCACCCTTCCTCCGCTCCCTTACTTTCCATTCTTCCCTCCATTTTTCTTACTCCACCTCTTCACCTACTTCCTATCTTCCCTCCCCTCTCCTTCCCTCCCTCCCTCTTACCTCCCTCTCAATCCATTACCACCCACTTTTCCTGCTCCACCCTTTCACCTACTTCCTCTCCTCCTCTCCCTCCTCCTCTCCTCTCTCTTCCTCACTCTTCCCTTTCTTCCCTTCCTTACTCCACCCCTTCACCTACTTCCTCTCCCCCTCTCCCTCCTTCTCTCTCTTCCTCACTCTTCCCTTTCTTCCCTTCCTTACTCCACCCCTTCACCTACTTCCTCATCTCCATCCCTCCCTCCCCCTCTCCCTTCCTCTTACCTGCCCCTCCCCCCACCTGAGAGAGAGAGAGAGGCTGATAAACACTCCATTAGGGATCCTGTGATTAATTATGCTGATGATGCTGCGGCGGCGTGCTGCTCCCCGTGCTTTTATGCTTTATTTTCCCTCCGTCCTTATCAAGAGAAGGTCAACATGCCATTCGCTTTTTACGTTTTTTTTTTCTCTTTCACTTTGTGCTGGTCCGTAAAGGAAGAAGTTTTGTTTTGTCTTTTTTTTTCGTTTGGAGAGGTTTTACTTCCTGCCCGTGTATGTGTGTTTGTGTTCTGGTTGTTGATGTAACGTGAAAAATAATAAAGATTGGAGCAGTTCTTTTTATCAGGTAACGGTGGCTGCCAATAATGATGATGATAATGATTATTAGAACCAAAATTGACGATCACGATAGATAAATATGACAATGTAACACTTTAATAATACTTCGCTCACTTTATTTTAACATATACTCATTCTACGACAAGTTTTGGGCCCTTCGTTAATTCTGCAACAGGTTTGGGCTCCTCGTTCATTATATTCTTCCATTTTCTCATTCTACTTCACTTTTTGGGTACTTCTTCCCCTATCCCCTCTTCTCTATCTGTCCCTTAATATCTCACATTACTCTAAGATAACCCAACCTCATAATACACAAACTATTTCACTAGGAACTATAACAATGATAACAATTACAACACCTCACTTCGTTACCTAGCACCGGATAACTCAGCAAAACCCTCCATATAAAACACCAAACATCGTGACTACACAAACAAATCCAACAACCAAAGCATTCTAGCGCAACCTAACCTCATTACAAACAATCAACCAGGTAGTCGTAGTACTAGTAGTAGGAGTCTCAGGTAAGCCTCAGGTGAACGCAGGTATACAAATCACGTGTATTAAGGTGAGTGAGGCGGCGGAGTGTAAGGTAATTGAGATAACCTGACCCCTCCCTGGAGCTTAGGCAGGTAGGGCAAGAAGGTGGGCTGTAGAGAGGGCAGGTAAAGGTGGACTGGAGGCTGTGATTGTGGGTCAGAGTGGGTAGGGGTAAGCTGGGGTAGGTGCGGGATAGACTTGGATGGAATTGGAGTAGGTGAAGGTTGCTTTGGGTGGGTTAAAGATGGATCAGAGTGGATTGGGAGTGGATTTGGATGAGTTAAGGGAAGTGGAGGATGGAATATACGTGAAGTGAAGGGAAGGGAAGGGAAGTTTGTGATTGAATATAAGTGAAGGGAAGGGAAGGGCTGTATAGGATTGAATATAAGTGAAGTGTAGTGAAGGGAAGGGAAGTTTGTGATTGAATATAAGTGAAGTGAAGGGAAAGGCTGTATAGGATTGAATTTAAGTGAAGTGAAGTGAAGGGAACTTTAGGATTGAATATAAGTGAAGTGAAGGGAAAGGCTGTATAGGATTGAATATAAGAAGTGTAGAAGAGAGACAAGAATTACTGGATGGTTGGAGAAGAGAGAAAGAGGAGTGAATAAATGAAGAGGAAAGAGAAGAATGAGGGGATGGAAGAAGGGAAAAAGGTAGGATAGATGAAAGTAAAGAGTGAGAAGGATGACTGGATGGTTGGAGGAGAGAGAAAGAGGAGTGGATGAATGGAGGAAGAGGAAAGAGAAGGATGAGGGGATGGAAGAAGGGAAAAGGGTAGGATAGATGAAAGTAAAGAGTGAGAAGGATGACTGGATGGTTGGAGGAGAGAGAAAGAGGAGTGGATGAATGGAGGAAGAGGAAAGAGAAGGATGAGGGGATGGATGGAGGCGGATGGTTGTGTTCTCTTCATTATCACGCCATCCGTCAACAGTTAAGAACTCTCTCTCCTCCTCCTCCTCCTCCTCCTCTTCCTCCTCCTCCTCCTCGGTTAAAAGAGAAGAAGGAAAAGATTCTCTGTTTATACTTTCTCTTCTTCCCTCTTCGGTGCAGCAATAGGAGGATAATGAAGGAATGACAACAGAAAATAATAAAAAGACAGAAAATAAAAGGAATAAGAGAAGAGAAAACAAATAGGAAAGAATTCGTGTGTTTGCAGAAAACTTTCCCTCTCCTCCCCTGCTCTTTGTCCATTACATTAAGGAAGAGAATCACTGACAGTCAAATATTTTTTTTTGTGCAAAGGAAAAAAAATGTTGAAGTCGAATTATGAAAAGAAGTCTCGTATTCTTCCCTGCTTTGAATATTCAGAGGTTTAAAAATTTCCTTCTTGAATACTTATTTTTTTCTTAGTGTTAGAGATAAGTCGTTTTTCTATAATTCTGTCCCTTTATGCAACTTTCCTTATTATGTTTTTTTTTCTTACGGCATTTGTTTGAAAATAAAAGGTGAGAAAATGTCTGTTAAAGTTATCAAATGTCAGAATCAAATACAAATATTCATAAAATTATGTCAACAGAAATGATGCACAAAGAGAAAAGGATAATAAAGTCAAGTAAAATAAATACAATACGAATATGCACGAAAGAACAACGCAAAAAAAAAAAAAATAGGAATGAAAGTGATAAGATAAAGATTCATGTTGTAAAAGGCGAGTGAATAGAAATAATAGTAATAATGATAATAATAATAATGAAGAAGAAAAATCAATAAATAAAGACTAAGAGAATAAAATGATGACGTTGGTCGGCCGAGGACTTAAAAGGGAAAGGAGCCAATTGGGGTGAAGGGCCGCGGCTTCCTTACGCCAAAAGGATCCCTAACAAAGATCCTTCATAGGACTCGGGACGCCGCGGTCATCTGATACGAGAAAGACCTCACAAAAAAATGAAAAGCAGGAAAAAAATGAGACAGGAGAGGCGGAGAAAGAGGTGAGGGTGCTGGTTATGGAGGAGGAGGAGGAGGATGATGATGGGGAGTGAAAGAGGAAGGAAAAGGAGATGGAGAAGGATAGGAAGGAGCTGAAGGAGGTGTAGGAGGAGGAATAGTATGATAACGAGGAGGAGGAGGAGGAGGAGGAGGAGGAGGAGGGTTTTAAAGGTAGGAATCCCTTTCTCTTTCTCTTTTTCTTTCTATTTCTTTCTCTCTCTCTCAAGTTGTCACCCAAACTTGGCATCATCTTTGTTGTGTCGTCAATGATCTGTTTTTCTCTCTCTCTCCCTCCCCCTCTCCCTCTCTCTCTCTCTCTCTCTCTCTCTCTCTCTCTCTCTCTCTCTCTCTCTCTCTCTCTCTCTCTCTCTCTCTCTCTCTCTCTCTCTCTCTCTCTCTCTCTCTCTCTCTCTCTCTCTCTCTCTCTCTCTCTCTCTCTCTCTCTCTCTCTCTCTCTCTCTCTCTCTCTCCCCCCCTGGGTATCGCGTGTGGCCCTATACAATAAATTAACTCTCCATACCCTCTCATACTTTCCTCTATGCACGAAAGCGAAATTCCACCCACGACCTCGGACAAACACACACGCGAAGCTTATGAGAAGACAAAAGGACATAACTAACCCCTTAACTAATGAACTAAGGGATAAACTACCTCTCTTACAAATTGTCTAACATTGCCAGCTAACTTAACGACTATCTATCAAATCATTTTACCCACTAACTAACAAACTGACCAGATAAATATACATACCTAACAAACTAACTTCCTTAAACAACTAAATCAACAACCGGTGAACTATCTAACCAAATGACTGACTAACTGACTGCTTGCTTGACTGACTAACTGACTGGCTGACTTACTAGCTGACTAACGGACTGACTTACTGACTGACTGAACGATTGACTGCTGTGGTAATCAACTACTAACACAATAATAACCTAAAGTAAGAAGAGAATAAGAAAATGCGTGTACATCAGAGACCAGCCATTAAATTATCCTCCTACCTTTCCTCTCATTGCACTTTCTCATACCTGTTACCTGTCTCTCCCTGACCCGCAAGCATGCCAGGCCACAGGTGTGCTCCCAACGCTGCTTGTACCTGCGCGCTGATTGCATGTACCTTTTCATTACCTGTACCTAAGAAGCCTTGTTACTTTCTCTATTCTTATTGCAGCTCTACCGTAACATTGCTCTCTCGGTTATGCTAATATTACTCTTAACTAACTTTCTGAATCTTGGCAAGGGTGGATAATGATTTCTTTCACCTCTTTCACCTGCACACCGATCATACCTATACAGTTATTTCGCTCCTTTGTCAATATACGCCGTTGCTGTGGTTTGACTCGTGTGAAGTGGAGTGGTTCGGTGTGTGTGTGTGTGTGTGTGTGTGTGTGAGGCTGTGGTGTGGTTTGTGTTTATGTGTTTGTGTTCCTGTGTTGTGGCTGATTACACCTTTTCACAGTTTCTTTGTTTGTTTGTTGGTTTGTTTTTACAGATACTTCGTCATCAGAGTTATCGAAGTCTTATAGAAGGTAACGGTTTCGGATAGCGTGAGGCATTGATGTGTTGGGGGAGGGGGGGGGGGGATGTGTGTGTGTAAAGGGGGGAGGGGAGAAGCTGTGTGTGTGTGTGTGTGTGTGTGTGTGTGTGTGTGTGTGTATGTGTGTGTGTGTGTGTGTGTGTGTGTGTGCGTGTGTGTGTCGCAGATATAGGTAGATAAACAAGAAGCAAGAAAATGAAGGAGTGAAGAAAATGGAACAGAAAGAAGAAAGGACTGAAACTAAAAACATAAATATATAACAACCAAAGAAATCAAACGAAACAAATAGAAAAGGCGAAAAAATAAACAAAAACAAAAACACAAAAAACAAAACAAACACCAAGAAAGAAAGTACCCAAATACACACACACACAAAAAAAAAACAGCATAAGAAAACAAGAAAACGGAATACGAAAGTCAGGTGAGCATGTCCTTAATATCAGCAGGGCAGGTGAGATCGAGGTAGCATGGAGTACAGGTATGTCAGAAGGCCATTAACCTTATCTACCTACACGGCCAGACATACAGGTAAGAACAGCCTCATATCAGTCCTTTCGTGAGGGGATGGGGAGGGGAGAGAAAGGGGAGGGAGAGAGATGTGTGAGGGGAGGAGAAAGGGAAAAGATAGGATGTTAAGGGGAAGGGGGATGAAAGGGGAGGGATAGGGGAGTGAGGGGAAGGGAGGTAGAAGGGTGTATGGGGAGGAGAAATAGGAAGGGACAGGGGGGTGAAAGGGAAGGGGAGGGGAGGGAAAGGGAAGGGAGAGGGGTGTGAATGGGAAGGGGAGAGGAGGGAAAGGGAAGGGCAAAGAGATGGGTACTCGAGGGCAAGGAGTGTCTTTGAAAGTAATGATGGAGAAGGACAAGAAGATAAGGGCATAGAGAGATAAGGCAGGAAGCAAGGAAGAAGGATGAAGGGAAGGAAGGACAAGGAAAGGCATAAGGTAGAAAGGAAGGAAGAGATATAAAGGTAAGGAAGGATAAGGAACAGGGTAAGGCAGGAAGAAAGAAGTATGGAGGTAAGAAAGAACAAGGAAAGGGGGAAGGAAAGCGATAGACCCAAAGGGAAACCAAATATGGGGAAGAGAGCAAATTTAGGAGGAGGGAGAGAAGAGTAAAGAGAGAAGGAAAGGGAGGAGGAAAGGGGCATGTAGGGACCAGATAAGGGAAGAAGAAGCCACAGAGGAGATAAGAAGGGGAATTATAGGACGGGGAATGGAAGAAGCAACGAAGAGAGAAAAGGAGGAAATGATAAGAAAGAGTAAGGTAGGAAGGCCAAGGAAGGAAGGGAGAAAGGGAGGAGATAAGGGAAGGTTTAGGAGAGGAGAGAGAGAGCGAGCGAGGAAGTTATGTAAGGTCGTTTTGGTGTTTTTAGAAATGGAAGATAAAAGGGAGGGTTAGAATGGTAGAGAATATAGACTAAAAAAAAAATATGGTATTGAAGGATTACGAACGGGGGAAAAGGTAAATAGGAAAAAAAAAGGAAAATTTCGATGGAATAAAAGACGAAAACCCAAAACGAAAATAACACAAAAAAAGCACAAAATAGATAGAAAAAAAAAGAAAAATGACACCCAGCAATACGCCCCGTTTTCTCCCCTTAAGTAAAATTAAAGAACTAAAATGATAATAAAAAAGCTTACGAAGGGGAAGAAGAGGAAGGAGAGGAAAGGGAAAGGGAGAAAGGGGCAGAAAAAAATGTTTACTCGGACAATACAGCAACGAAGGAGGAGGAGGAGGAGAAGGAGGAAAAAAGGCGAAGGAATAGAATGAGGAGGAGAGAAAGAGGAATAGGAGGAAAACAGTTCGACCTCGGAGAATCTGTTTGTTAGCATAAATTTTCCTCTCGCTGCAAAATCTAATCCAAAAATATATATATATCCAGCTCCTCCCTGCGGCCTATGTTTGCCAAGACCCGCGCCCCTGCTGCCTGCTCCCTAGTTCACCTGCCTCCCTGCTTGACTGATTGCCTCCTTGCCTACCTGCTTGCTCCGGGGGCGTGCGGGGGCGTGGGCGCGGGGCTAAAAGGTTGAGTGAAAGTTTTCTCCCAAGGAATAAAATAATAAACGAAGGAATAAAGAATGAATGTAAGGAGAAGAGGAGGAGGAGGAATCAGCATCTCATTGACATATTTAGTTGATCGCGTGTTGTGTTCTCTCTCTCTCCTTTTCTCTCTCTCTCTCTCTCTCTCTCTCTCTCTCTCTCTCTCTCTCTCTCTCTCTCTCTCTCTCTCTCTCTCTCTCTCTCTCTCTCTCTCTCTCTCTCTCTCTCTCTCTCTCTCTCTCTCTCTCTCTTCATCCTACCCACAGGCGGCCACATAAACTTTTCACAACCAACAGATATAAAAAAAAGTCCCTCCTTCCAGTTTATTAGCGAAGAAACTGAGTCTTCGGGGCAAAGGGGCAAAGGAGGCGAGCGAAGGGAGAACAGCGGCGGCTCCTTCCCTGCCCCATCAGGACGCCGAGACTCCCTGGTAGGCCTTTCGGATATGACCTGAATGCTTACAAGGCCGATGTGGTGACCTCTGGGATTTATGAATGGGTTGCTATTAAGGCTTCTACTACTACTACTATGATCCATCTTACTACGCATCTACTACCATTACTAAAACTTCCTTTACTTCATCTTGTTCTTTTTCTTTTTTCTTCTTTCCAATACTTATCATAAACCTATTCTTCTGCTCTTCATCCTCTTTCTCTGCCCTTCTTCTTTTTCTCTTTCTCTATTTCTTTTTCTTTTTCTCTTTCTCTTTCTTTTTCCTTTACCTCTGCTTCTTCTTTTTCTTCTTCTTCTTCTTCTTCTATTACTACTACTACTACTACTACTACTACTACAACTATAACTATTCATACTCCTACTTATATTTCTGCCATAGAGGAGTCCATAAGCGTCTTAAAAACAGAAAATTGCATCAGTACCAAAAAAAAAAAAAGTCAAACACGAATCAGTAAAACAACAATGTATTTTTTCCTGTTATCGCCGAGTGAAAATCTAAACCAAGCGTCAAAATTGATTCATAACAAACATCAAATAGGGTCGAGTCTATTTACATTGGTTTGATCCACCTAATACACCTGATGATTGAGTAAAGGCAAGGGAGGAGGAATTCAGGTCAGTCGAGAGTGTTAAAAAAATAGACCAATAGTTTCTAGAATTAAATTAAATGGTTATATATCCTCCCTCTCTACCTCCCTCCCTCTCCATCTCATCATTACCTACTTCATCTCACCTTCTCTCTCTCTCTCTCTCTCTCTCTCTCTCTCTCTCTCTCTCTCTCTCTCTCTCTCTCTCTCTCTCACTCTCTCTCTCTCTCTCTCTCTCTCTCTCTCTCTCTCTCTCTCTCTCTCTCTCTCTCTCTCTCTCTCTCTCTCTCTCTCTCTCTCTCTCTCTCTCTCTCTCTCTCAATCCGGCCCCATCTCTATCCTTTACTGCCTATTTATCTATCCTCTATTCCTTCTTTATCATTCTCTTCGCTCCTTCCTTCATTCTGTCTACCTTTACCTTCATTTTAGGTACCTATCCTCTCTTTGTCATTTAATTCCTACTTCTCTATCCCTTCCATTTTTATCTCAGTTTCTACCGTCTTTTCTAGCTCTTCTTTCTTTCTGTTACTCCTCATCATAATTCCACTTCCGCTTCTGCTTGCCTGTCCTTCATTATTTATTCTTTTTTATCCTTTCTTCTTTCTTCCTCCTTTCTTCTTACTTCCTCCTTTCCTTCTCTTCTTTTCCTTTACCATCAATCGTCTCTTTCCCTTTGTCCATTTTCCCTTCTCCTTCTTTAATCCTTTCCTTGCTCCCCCCCCCGCCCCTCTCTCTCTCTCCCTTACCTCTCCCCACACAGGTAACATGATGCCGAAAGAGTAGTATATCACAGGTGTACGAGCCGCAGGTATTAAAGTTAACGAGGATTGACGCGCAGGTGTAACAGTGATATCCAGGTAAGTTATGTCACCTTAATGGCCCTTCAAAGGTGTGTACGTGTGTGTGTGTGTGTGTGTGTGTGTGTGTGTGTGTGTGTGTGTGTGTGTGTGTGTGTGTGTGTGTGTGTGTGTGTGTGTGTGTGTGTGTGTGATTAAATATGCATTAAGCAGATGAGAAAGTTGAATTCAAGTGCAAATTACTAGAAAAAAAAGGAAAAGAGTAAAAGGTCAGACTTATTCATGATATTAAAACACACACACACACACACACACACACACACACACACACACACACCAATAAGAACTAACTTATTACGAATGGGAAAAAAGAAAATGAAAGAAGAAAGAAAACAAAGAGAAAAGGAAAGAAAGAAAAAGAAAGAAAAATGAAAGAAAAAATTAAATAATGAGAGAAAATGAAAGAAAAAAGAATAAGAGAGAGAGAGAGAGAGAGAGAGAGAGAGAGAGAGAGAGAGAGAGAGAGAATTAAATAATGGGTACAGAGATGACGAGTGATGGGCCGCCCTCTGGAGTGACACACGAGGCGAGGCGCGGCAGAATCAAGTTACGGCGGAGCTTCGGAAAAGTTTTACTATTTCATGTCATTTTACGAGTTTTGTTACGACCATGTTAATCTTCAGTGGTACAAATCCTTCTCCCTCCCCCTCCTCCCCTCCTCCTCCTCCTCTTCCTCGTCCTTTTCTTCCTTCTCCCTTACCTCGCCGTCTTTCATACTGTCCTCTTTTTATATTTTTTCCTTTATTTCCTCTTTCTTAACATCATCCTTCTCTCCAGTGATACAAATCCTTCTCCCTCCCCCTCCTCCTCCTCCTCCTCCTCCTCCTCCTCTTCCTCGTCCGTTTCTTCCTTCTCCTTTTCCTTGTCGACTTTCATACTGTCCTCTATTTATATATTTTTTTCTTTTTTCCTTTCTTTCCTAACTTCATCCTTCCCTACCCCCTTCCTCCTTCCACCTCTCCTTCTCCTCTTCCTCTTCCTCCTTCTCCTTTTCCTCGTCGTCCTATATATTGTCCTTTATTTATTTATTGTTCTTCTGTTCTTTTCTCCTTTTTCTCCTTTTCCTCAACTTCATCCTATTCCCTCCTCTTCTTCTTCCTGCTTTTCTTTTTCCTCCTCATTTACCTCCTCCCTCTCCATATTGTTCTTCTCTTAATGTGTTTTTTCTTCTTTTTCTCTTCTTTCTTAACTTTTCTCTTCCTCCTCCTCCTCCTCCTCCTCTTCCTCCTTTTTGAAAATTTATGTGACATTTGCCGATTGGAAACTAGCAAATGTCACACCAATTTTCAAAATGGGGGACAAGTCTCATCCAGGAAACTATCGACCAATTAGCCTGTCATCGATTGTTTGTAAGTTAATGGAGACTATCATTCGCGACAATATGGTGAAATTCTTCGAAAATAATATAATAAATAGTTCGCAGCATGGCTTCTGTAGGAAACATTCGTGTTTAACTAACATACTTGATTTTTTTCATTATATTTTTGAGGTGTTCGATGAAAGCAGATCAGAAGATATCATATATCTGGATTTTCAAAAGGCATTTGATAAGGTCCCCCACAAAAGGTTGCTCAGTAAACTATTGGCGCACGGTATCTCGGGTAACATTCACAATTGGCTTGTGGACTGGCTCTCTGAGCGGAAACAGAAAGTAGTTCTAAACGGTGTTTCATTTAAGTGGCTCGATGTCAGAAGCGGCGTACCTCAAGGGTCAGTGTTTGGTCCCATGCTCTTCTTAATTTATATTAATGATATCGATGATGGGCTCACTTGCAAAGTATCAAAATTTGCTGATGACACAAAAATTGCTAGTAAAGTAACTGCGACACTCGACGAAGAAGCTTTACAATCAGATCTAGATCGACTTGCACGTTGGGCCAATCAATGGTAAATGAAATTTAACGTTGACAAATGTAAAGTGTTACACATCGGAAACAATAACAATCGCGTTCAGTACGTAATGAATGGCAAACAACTTTCTGCAGTAAGTAAAGAAAAGGATCTTGGAATCACTATATCAAGCGATTTAAAGCCCAGTCAGCATTGTTCAGAGGTAGTTAAAACCGCAAACAATTTGGGTGGCTTCATCGGATGAGTCTTTAAAAATAAATCGGAAAAAGTAATATTAAAACTGTATAATTCGCTGGTTCGACCCCATCTAGAGTACTGTGTACAGTTTTGGTCTCCCTATTACAGAAAAGACGTAGAAAAGTTAGAACGGGTTCAACGGAGAGTAACAAAAATGCTTCCAAGGTTGAGAAATTTATCTTATGAACAAAGGCTTAAAGAAGTAAATTTATTTAGCCTATCAAAACGAAGAATGCGAGGCGATCTAATATAAGTGTTTAAAACGTTTAAAGGATTCAGTGATATTAATGCGGAAGATTACTTTACAATTGATCAATCAAATAAAACAAGAAGAAATAACAATATCAAGATAAGTGGTAAAAGATTCTCGTCGCACGAAGCTGAACAATTCTTCTTCAATCGAGTTGTTAATGTTTGGAATTCTCTACCCTGTGATGTCGTTGATAGTACAACAGTTACGGCCTTCAAGAATAGATTAGACAAGTATTTTGAATCCAACCAGCAACTAAGATATTACTCATTGTCGTAATAACGTTAAGTTCTTTCGAATACTGGTGTCCTTGTCCGCTTTTATCGCCCGGTTAGTGGTAGCAGTAATGGTAGTTCTTTACTCTTTCCTACATAATTTCCATGCAGTTTCTCCATGGTGCATGTTTTATTTTTCCTTTCCTGCCACCTTTGGCTGGAGGGATGGGGAGAGGGGGGGGGAAGGAGCCTTCGCCTTTGCTGTCCTTCATCTTCCATCATTGATTAGATAGTTAGTGTAGCTTGTTACAAACAGCCTCACAAGGACCATCAGGTCTGCTGTTGTTTGTTCTTTCTTTGTGTTTCTTTGTGTTCTTCCTCCTCCTCCAAAAACGGAAAAGCAATAAACCTTTAAAATTGAAATAAAGAACGAGTTGGCAAAGTGCTCGGAGGAGGAGGAAGAAGGGAAGAGAGAGAAGAAAGGAGGAGGAGTGGAGGCAAGAAGAGAGGGAGAGGAAGGGAGGACAGGAGGAGAGGAGGAAGGGGTGGAGGGGTGGAGGAAAGAAAAGAGGGGTGGGAGGGATGGAGGAAAGAAGGGAAGGCGGAGGAGGAGAAAGAGACAAGGATGGAGAGAAGGAGGAAAGACATAAAACTGAATCAAGTAAAAGAGAGAGAGAGAGAGAGAGAGAGAGAGAGAGAGAGAGAGACGCTGAGTAATGGAGGATGTTAGAGCAGATTATTTCGTTAGAGAAAGTCGGTGAATGGAGCAAAAGAGTCCCAGGAAAATACTTCACATTTCCTCGCGCGTTGCCTCGGAGTGAGTGAGTGAAGGAGAGGAAGCATTCACAGCGAGGGGCAAAATATGAAGAAAAAAAATAATATATTTGAACTGAATATCTTTTAATGGCACGGTGACCTGAAAAAGAAAAAGATTACAAAGCCGTCACACTTAAATAGTAAAAATGCGTGACAATAAAAGGTTGAGTGACATTTGCATATTTTTGTTTATTTGCTTTTTTGTTTTGTTGTGGATTTTTTGTACGGATGTTATTATGAAGATTGGTGTGTGGAGTATCCTCCGGCATTTACTGTGAAAAAAGTAAATGTATTCATCTTCTTTTTTCAACGTTAATATCTGGCATTCATATAGTTTTCATCTTTCATCAGTGTTCTAAGGTTATTAATATCGAAATCAACTACATTGCATTATATATTTTTCTCTCTCTCTTAGGTTTTCGCAAGGAGAGTACAGATAATCTAATAAAACACACACACACACACACACACACACACACACACACACACACACACACACACACACACACGCACACACACACACACCAGCACGCACCCACACGCGCAAAATCCTCTCCATCTCTTATCAGATTGTAAGCGGAGACGAAAGAGGAGGAGGAGGAGGAGGAAGATATCGGTAAAGACTTTTAAGGCAAAGAAGACAACTCCTGCCTCTTCCTCTTCGTACCTCATCTCGTTTTCTCTTACCTCCCTTTTACCCTTTCCTTTTTCTCTCCTCCTCCCCCCCTCGTTCATTCCTTTCTCTCTTATTCCCTTTCTTCTTTTTGGTTCTCATCTTTGTTTTCCTATCATTTCCCCTTCCTCCTCCTCCTTTTTCTCCGTCACGTCAATATTTTTTTTCTTTCTCCTCTTTATCCCTACTCCTCTTTGTACCCCATCTCACATTCGTACTCGTTTTCTCTTCCCCTCTACTCTTTTCCCTCGATCATTATCCATTTTTCTTTCATGCCCCTCTTTCTGGTGCCTCCTCCATTTCCTATTTCCCACTTAACTTCTCTTCCTTTCCCTCTCTTCCTGGTATACCTCTCCCTATCTCCTTTATTTAAGACCTCCTTTCTCTCCCCTTTCTTCCCCCTCCTCCCTTTCCTTTCTAGTACCCCTGCCCATCTTTAGAGAACCCACTTCCCTTTCCTTTCTTTCCTTCCTAGTACTTCTTCCCTCCCTTTCTTCCCTTCCTTCGCCTTCCTCTATCTCCGTTCTCGTAGTACTTTTTCCCATCTCCTTTTCTTAAGGCCCCACTTCTCTCCTCTTCCCTCCTTTTTTCTCCTTTCTAGTACCTCTTCCCTTGCCCTTCTCTTAAACCCCATTTCTCTCCTCTTCCGTCCCCTCCCCTTCCTCTCTTTCCTAGTAGTACCCTCTTCCCATCTCCTCTTCAGACCCCACTTCTTCTTCTCTCTTCCCTTCCCTCTCCTTCCTCGCTCCTTCACTAATCCCTTATTTGTTCGAGTTGCTGACGTCACCCAGAGAGGAGAAAAGGAGCCGCAAAACTCTCGGAAAGGAAAGTGAAGACGCTACCAGGTGTACAAAGGGTTGGATTCCTCTTCACCTTCATTCAGATTCTATTTTCAGCATCATCAGCATCAGTATCTTCTTCGTCGTCGTCTTCCTCATCCTCATAGTTTTTGCGTATTGGTGCTATTTTGAGCTTCTTTTGTAATTTTTTTGTCACTTTTTTTTTGCATCAATGTAACTTTCGTGACTTATTTAGAAATGAGGATTAGTTCCACCACCACCATCACCACCACCTCCATCACCACCACTATCTCTATCATCACCACCATCATCATCACCTTAATCACTACCGTATAACGTCATCATTATCATTATTTTCACCAACATCCCTTCTATTACATTATCAGAAGGAGGAGGAGGAGGAGGAGGAGGAGGTGAGGGTGTTTTTATGAATAGGTGGACAGATTTGTGAAAGTGAATGGAATTATGGGCGTAATGAGTTTGTGATTTTTAAATAGTCTCTCTCTCTCTCTCTCTCTCTCTCTCTCTCTCTCTCTCTCTCTCTCTCTCTCTCTCTCTCTCTCTCTCTCCATCTCTCTCGCTCATTCTCACTTTCTACATATTACGGGTCCTGCTTGGCGTCACCTCGACTGAACTCAACCTCACCTGTGCTAATCTCACCTCACAATCTCCCTCTAATTAGTCGTCACGCCGCCCAGCCCACCTGCAGGCTCATGTCACCCGCATTAACCCGTTCCTCTGGCGGCTAATCACCTGGTTTTACATCACAATAAGCCACTTTCACTTCTTTTTATTCTCACGTAACGTAATTTAGTTGACGAATAGCCGTTCACCTGCGCACCCTTCCCCAATTAGCTAACTCTCGCACACACTCGCTCACTCGCTCTTCCACCAGCATCCCTTGTATGGCTTGCACTCTTACTGAACTCAATTCTTTCACCTGTTCATTTTCCATCATCTCTTGTCTATTCTTAACTCTCTTATTTAGCTTTTTTCTTATACTTTTAAATTTTCTCTTCAGCATCCCTTGCTTTTTTCTTCTTTTTTCACCTTTCTTTTTCTACCATTCTTTGTTTTCCCGTAATTCTTTTTCTAAGCTTTTTTTCTTTCACCTGCTCATTTTTACCGACTTTCTTACTTCTTTCTATTCCTTCCTTTTATTCAACCTCTCCTTCACTGGCTCTCTTCCCCTCCCCTATAACCTACCTCCTCTTATAATACCCTTTATCTCCCCTACTTCATTTTTCATACCTTCATCTGTTCACCTAGATATCCTTTCCACCTACATTTTCTTCCTTCACCGTTTACTCTTCCTTACTCTTCTTTTTTCCCTTACTCATTTAACATCTGACAACACACACACACACACACACACACACACGCACAGGGCAATCAGAGTTACCTGTATAATTAGCGGTAACAGGTATAGAGGGCAGGAGTTAATTTGTCGCAAGTTAATAATGGCGACAATTCATATTCCGCGAGCACGATGCAGCCATTTGTGTCATTAAGGGCAACTAACTTTTTGATAAGCTTGGAATGAGGGCATCAGGGGCAAATTACACTTCGGGACAGGTTAATTATCTACCGACGAACCCAGGTATTTAATTATGGATCTGGGTCATCACACGAGTTTGTTTGTTAATTGTTGTTTTTAAGCTGTAATAGTAATCTGGTTTTGGATGAGTTTAGTGTGATATGAATTTTAATCGTTTTTATCTTTTCACTCTTTCAAACGTATTGGTTAGACGTGGATAATTGACTTATAGAGAAGAATGAGATAAAGATGTAGATAGATAGATAAGATAGATAGATTGATGAATAGATAGATCATACACAAAAGCAAAAGGATTCATACACATATAGAGAAATAAATATGGATAAAAATAATACCTTTCATTGTCTTCTGTAACTTCTTTATCGCTCTGTTCGCTTGATATTAATCCTCCTCCTCCTCCACCTCTTCTTCCTCCTCCTCTGTGACCTTGGAAGATATTTATAGCAAGGAACTGAATCATCAGAGAATACGATAATTATAAACCTTAAAACCTCCCAGCACTTAAGCGAAACTTCAAACCAAAAGCTAACAACAAATCACCGAACATCACCATTTTGTAGAGCAACGAAATGACTGTTCAGGTGTTCATCAGGGACACCTCATCTTTACCTGGGTGACTAATTATTTACTGGCGATTAAGTGTTCCTTCCGGTATTGAGAAAGGTAATATTTGAGGTTCTCACGAGGAGGGAGAGGAAATGAGTGGGAAGAGGTGGTGGAAGAGGAGAAGAGGAGGAGGAAGAGGAAAAGGATAAGATAAAAAGGAGGAGGATAAGATAGAGAAGGATGAGGAAAATCAGTATCAGATAAAGAGAGCAAACAAGAGATGATAAAAGACAATGATAACGAGAAAGACCTAAAAAAATATATATAAAAAACACAAATGAGAAAAAAGTAGAAAACAAAGACAAAAATCAAAGAAAATAAAACAAAAACAAAAACAATAGAAAACAAAAGCAAAAAAAATCGAAGGAAAAAAAATATGTATGAAAAAAGAAAACGAATATAAAAAAAAAAACACGAGAACACAATAAAAAAATATCATGAAGAGGAATATTAAGGACGAAGAAAATGAGGACAAAAAGAATAAGGAAAAAGGACAAGGACAGACTTACACACACAGAAGGAGTCGTAGGATATATTTTTGACCTTACGAAAAGAGAGAGAGAGGGAGACGCAAGGGGCAGGAGGTGGCAGCTGGTAATGACGATAATGAGAAGGTCCCACAGTGAATTACGAGCCCATTACACTTAAGGTGATTGATGGTGAGGTGGTGGTGGTGGTGGTGGTAGTGGGTGGGTGGGTGGAGGTGAGTCAATTGTATTACTGAGTGAGGGATATAAGTGGAGGTGAAGGTGGATAAATGATTGTGCGATGGTGGATGTGGATTGTATTAGCTTCTGTTGTTGTTTAATTAAGTGGATAATGGTGGTGGTGGAAGTGGTTGTGGTGGCTGATAATGGTTGTTGGTGGTATAAATGGTTGGTGAATGTGTAGTAATGGTGTTGTAGTAGTAGTCGTAGTAGTCATAGTAGTAGTAGTAGTAGTAGTAGTAGTAGTAGTAGTAGTAGAAATAGTGGTAGTAGTAGTAGTAGTAGTAGTAGTAGTAGTAGTAGTAGTAGTAGTAGTAGTAGTAGTAGTAGTAGTAGTAGTAGTAGTAGTAGTAGTAGTAGTAGTAGTAGTGGTAGTAGTAGTAGTAGTAGTGGTAGTTACAATGTTCCCCACCACGCGGCGCCACCGGTTCACCCACGCATTACAATGTTGCATGTTATTAATATACATTTCAAGGCAAAACAATGTAACATTATTTTTTTTTCACCAGCAGGAACAAACTTTTTAACATCTACTCTGCATGCATTCCATTTCACGGCGGGGAACAAAAGTAAAAAAAAACCCGCCCTGAAAAACATCATGTAAGAACGAAAAATACACACTAGAACCCTCAAAAGTCTGTTTATGAAGAATACTCCACAAAAAAACTACAATGAACAAGAGAAAATAAAGATTAAAAACAAAACATGAGTGAAAGCATTTACATGGAACACACGAAAAAGAGAAAGGCGAAAGGAAGATGAAGGAAGTTGGACACCGCTGGATAAAAATGGAAGTGGGAGAGATAGATGAGGGGATAGAGGTGAAGTAAGGGGAAGAAGGGACAGACGGATGGGACACTGTAGACAGATAAACCAGGGATGGGTGAAAGATAGAGGTGAGTGACTGCTATAGGGGAAGGGAACGGCAGATTAGCATGAGGGGAAGGTGGCGGAAGATGGAGGAATGGGTTGTTAATTCAGAAGAGATGGGGACAGGTAGGGGGTTAAAGGTGGGTAAGGTGATAAGAGGAAAGGTAATAGAAGAGAGAAAGTGAAAGGCAAGGTGCTAAGGGTGAATAAAGAAGATGCTGTGAACGTGAAAGCCAAAAAACACGGGAAACTGCAAGAAAAGAGGCATGAAAAAGAGATAAAAATGGCTTAGTGTTTTTGATGCGAAAAAAGTAATTTACTATAGGACGAGAAAGGCTTACGGTAAGATTAAAAGGAAAAAGACTAAGGAAAAAAAGAGATGAGACAATAAATAAAGTGTTAAGAAGACAAGAAAACCTAAAATTAGATAAGTGAAGTTAAATGAGAAAGAAATAAGAGAAGTTTTACTGTAAGATTAAAGGAGAAAGGAATAAAGAAAAAACACGAGAAAAAAAGTATAGTATTAACAAGACGAGTAAACGAACATAAGGTGTGTGAAATTGAAGGGAAGAAAAGCAATAAGGGAAAGGAAGACACAAAAAGTAAAATATTTCGAAGACAAGAAAACCTAGAATTAAAAAAACAAACATTCCGAAAAGCGAAGAAAAACTACTAAACCTACGAATATTTCATCTTTCATATCTTTTTGTGAGTGTAGAAGGACAGGGATACAGGAGCGAGGAAAATAAATGTGTGTATGTGCGTATGTGTGTGCAGGAAAGGAAGCAGTTCAGGGGCAAAAAAAAAAAGTAATAATGAGACAAAAAAGCCCTCCAAACACCGCCCCATAAATTAGAGTTCAGAAAAGTGGCCAAAAGAGAGGTTAGTTTCGGTAGGTAGGTAGGTAGTAGTAGTAGTAGTAGTAGTAGTAGTAACTCTTAAAAGTAACTCTTAAAAGGGGTAGAAGTGTAGAAGGAGTGTTATAGGTAGGAAGAAGAGGTAGGGATTCAGGAGAGGGTGTACTGCCTCTGCTAAATATGGGAGAATGCTGTAGGTGTGAAAAGGGGGAGAGGGGAGTGGGGTGAAGGGTAAGGCCGAGGGGACGGTGTAGTACTTCTGCTATATAAGGATTAAGGTTGTAAAGGGGAAGGGAATACGGATGAAGGGAAGAGAGGGAAGGGCTGGAGGAGGGAATAGCTGCTGTGTCCGTGTGGCAGCGGGGTGTAGATGGGGTGTAGGGAGAGGGTGAGTGTGTGGACAGCTGCTGCATACGAGAATCTTAGTTCCAAATGTGTCCTGGTCTCCCCTTCTTAAAAATGTTCAGCCGTAAGAATATAGGAAAGAAAACAAAATGTGCGATAACAAACATAGGAAGAAATACTCAGCCGCAAGAAAATGGGAAGCAAATAATATTGACAACAAAAAACAGAGAAAACGAAGTAAATTATTCTAGCAAACGTAAACAAATCAACAATGTATTTTATTCCTCAGCGGTAAGAAAATGGGAAGCAAATAATATTGACAACAAACAACAGAGAAAACGAAGTAAATTATCTAGAAAACGTAAACAAATCAACAATGTATTTTAATCCTCAGCGGTAAGAGAATGAGAAGAAAATAATATTGGCAACAAAATACGGAGAAAACGAAGTAAATGATTCTAGAAAACATAAAAAAAATTCAACAATGTAGTTTTTTTAAAGGAGTGAATGGGTCACAATATATTAACAACTACACCCTAAATAAAATGAATTGGATACTGTTTTATGTTTACTTAGAGAATAATGACTGGGAGCCTTAAAGCAAACGGATGGCACGATTATTTTCACTCTAAACTTCTAAAGGAAAACAAATCATCCAATAAACATTCATAAATAAACAAAGAGGAGAAGGGAGCATAGAGAGAGACAATAAATCAAGGCCTATTAACATTTTCACATTTGTTAGTGATTTATGTTTTATGTATTGATTTATAGTCTCTCTCTCTCTCTCTCTCTCTCTCTCTCTCTCTCTCTCTCTCTCTCTCTCTCTCTCTCTCTCTCTCAAACACACACACACACACACACACAAACACACACACACACACACACACACACACACACACACACACACACACACACACACACACACACACACACACACACACACACACACACACACACACACACACACACACACACACACACACACACACACACACACTAGCCACATTTGGGCATTTAAACATTCAATGAAATATGTAAATAAACTTCGGCTTCCCTTTCCTCCTCCTCCTCCTCCTCCTCCTCCTCCTTCCTTCCCCCTCGCCCACGCAAAGGACACATAGAGGACACATAAGGACACACCAATAAGCGCCAGATGCAGTGACGGATGGAAAGTTTAAAGGAATTGCTTAATCTCTGTGTTTGCCGAGGCGGCGAAGTGACGCAGCCGAGTGTTATGAAACCATTGTGAACTTTGACAGAAAACTAACAAAAATAGAATAAATAAATCATGAAGGCCCCGTGTGAAAATTAATGAAAGGAAATATTGAAAATGATAAGTGTACGTTTATTATTATTATCCATTATTATTATTGTTACTGAGAACCATGAGAAAATGATATAGACACTAGCGGAGTTCCCTTAATGAGAAAATAGAGATATGGAAGTTAAAAGGCATTGACAGTAAAGAATTATTAGATCAGTATTATCTTATCAAATCATTACGAAATTATTAAGAACCAAAACGAAAATGAAAATAGAAAGCCTGTCATTTTATACACGCCAAAAAGCAGTGAGGAAAGTTATGTATTTTTTTTTACAGCAAAGGAGACAAATCAAGGGCTTAAAAAAAAAAGAAAACAATAATGAAAAGAAAGCCCACAACTTACTGCCCCTATATACAGATTCACTCTCAATGAGCAGACAGTGATATAAAAATTAATAGACAACGATGACAAATTAAGCTCAGAATTATCATAGCAAACCATTAAGAAATTATTAAAAATCAAAACGAAAAGAAAGTAGAAAGTAATTTATACACGCTAAAAAATAACACTGAAAAAACTGTTGCGTATATTTAGTTTTTCATGCATCAATATTTAAAGTATGAATACATTACTACTAAATCTCTCTTCATCGAAATATTTATATAGATCTGTTCCGGCAATTTATTCATAAAGTTTTGATTACCTAATATTTTTTTTCCCTCGCTTTTCGCTCCATTATTTTCATATTACCTCCATAATTACATTCGCTTCCGCTTCCCAGTTTGGGCGAGACTTAAAAAAAAATTGAATGAAATAGTTCCTCGCTTTTCCCCCTCTCCTTATTCGCTCCCTGATTGGTGTGTTTACGCCTTCGTGGGCAGAACAAGGTTATAGAAAGATTACCAATACTCCATTTGTCTTGGGGTGAAGGAAGGAGGGATGGGAGGAAGGAGAGTGTGTGGGTGAGGAGAGCGAAAAAAGACTGGGGAAGAGGAAAGAGCACGAGGAGAAGAAAGAGAAGGAGGAAGAGGAGAGAATAAGGATAAAGGAGGAGGTAAGGAGCATGGGGAAAGTATAGGAAATAATGTAGCGACGGAAAGGAGAAAGAAGAGATAAGTTGAGTGGTATTAATGATGTATTGGAAGGCTGGAGAGAATAAACAGGTGAGGAGAAAAAAATCGATGAACAGGTAAAAAGGTGTGATTAGGGAGAGTATTGAAGGTTGGAAGTTAAGCTAAGGCAGTGAGGAAAGAGGAGGAGGAGGAGGAAAAAAGACGAGGGGAAAAAGAGGAAGGACAGGAGTGGTATATGAAAAAAAATAATAATGTAAAGGACAAAAAATATGAAAGGGAACAAAGAAAGACAGTGAGAAGTGAGAATATGAGGCAAAACATGTCAGGAGATAATAGGGAGAGAAGGATAAAATAAAGAGAAGGTAAAGTATGGTAATATAAGAGAAGAGGAAGGAAAAAGCAAACTAAGGTGAGAGAATAATGAAAAGAAAGAAACATACATAAGAGAGCTAGAGGAGGACAATGAGAAGTAAGAATACGAGAGAAAACAACAGCAGGAAAAGGAGAAAGTAAATATAAAGTAAAGAAGGTTAATAAAGAGAAAAGAAGAGGAAGAAAGCAGCAAGGTAAGGTGAGGTGAGGAATACGAGAATACGAGAGAAAATAACACCAGAAGGAGAAAGTAAAGAGAAAGTAAAGGAGGTTTATAAAGAGAGAAGAGGAAGAAAGGAGCAAGATAAGGTGAGGTGAGGGGGACAGGTAAAGGGGGTAAGAGGAGGCAGGAAGGTGAGGTGATAAAATTATTGCGCCACGGCCCAGGTGTGTTGCCCCCCACCGCCCTACCTGTGGCCTTCGCTGCCCCATACGTGGACTCCTGGCACTGCCCACCTCCCTCGTGCCCCTCATGCCCTTACCCCCCTTCCGTCACCCCTTCTTCAGTTACACTCCCTTATTAAACATCAACCCTCCCTTCCTTCCTATCCCCCTCTATCACCACTTCTCCAGCTACACTCCCTTATTAAACATCAACCCTCCCTTCCTTCCTATCCCCCTCTATCATCCCTTCTTCAGCTACACTCCCTTATTAAACATCAGCCCTTTCTTCCTTAATATTCCACCCTATCACCCCTTCTTCTTCAGTTACATTCCCTATCAAATATCTACCCTTCCTCCACCCTTCCTTTCTTCATATATTCACAACTTCTCCCTCCTGCTCCTCATCCCCTTATCCTCCCTTTCCATCACCCGCCATCCGATAAACTCCCTTATTAAACATCCACCCTTTCTTCCTTTCCCCCTATACTCATTTCTCCTATTTACTCCTTGCATAGCTCTGTCATTGATGGCGAGTCTAGCACGTGATCAGAGAGTAAGACAGACAGACAAACACAAACACACACACACACACACACACACACACACACACACACACACACACACACACACACACACACACACAACCTGTCTTCGCTTGTCACATCCATTCATTCATTCGTTTAATTATTTATCTAAACAAGCTTCTAAATCATTAAGTGTCAACGCTGAGGAGCCAAATTACAAGGGTCTTTTAAGTGTGTGTGTGTGTGTGTGTGTGTGTGTGTGTGTGTGTGTGTGTGTGTGTGTGTGTGTGTGTGAGTGTTAACAACTTATTTATATGTATTTATGTATCAAATCTTACAACATGTCCCCTTTCCCCCCCACTAACTCTCTCTCCCACTCACACTCAAACACACACTCACACACTCACACACACACACACACACACACACACACACACACACACACACACACACAGGAATGCTGACATGGGTCTCAGCGATGGGGCATGAGAGGTGAAAGTACTGAGGAGTCTGAGTTGAATATTATGGACGTAGAAATGTGTGTGTGTGTGTGTGTGTGTGTGTGTGTGTGTGTGTGTGTGTGTGTGTGTGTGTGTGTGCACACACACACACACACACACACACACACACACACACACACACACACACACACACACACACACACACACAGGCACCCCCCCCCCCTCTCCCCCCAAAAAGCAACCCCCCCTCTTCTCCCTTCCCACAGGTAGTACCGTCTTCACTTTCTCCTACCCTTCCCAGGTGCGCCAGGTAAGTGAAGGTATGTACAGGTATATACGCCCTCGACTCGCCCTCCTTACTCATCAGCGGCTCAGGTGAGATTGGTTGGTTATCCTGTAAGCGTTGAAAATCTGTGAGGTATCGAGGAAGGTTTTTCATTCAGTGCGAAATATTAATAGGGGTGGTTTTTCTGTACCTTCCTTTCGATTTTTTAATTTTTTTTATATTAATGTTGTGGTGGTAATGTTTTTTTTTTTGTTGTTATTTTGTTTAGCTGTTTATTTGTTCATTAGCTTATTTTTTCATGTATTTATCAGCTGGTCAGTTTACATTTTTATCATCTACCTCATCGCTGCTATTTTTGTTTTGTTTATTTATTTGTTTACTTATCCACGTATTTATCACTTGTTTAGTTTACATAATGGAGGTCAAGGCAGGTCAGTGTGTTGATATTATGGGCAGAACTTTCCCTTTTTACACGTTTATCTTCAATATTCACTTGTTTTTTCTTATCCTCTCATATCTTAAATCTCTATGCAATAATATTTCTTAGATCATTACATTCATTTCTTTCGGTCACCTCTTTGGATTCTTTTTAGGAACAGCGACTAGCGTTTTTTTTATTAATGTTTCCTTTTTTTGTGCCTTTGACTGTCTCCTTTGTTGTAAAAAAAGAATTCATTACATCTCTATTTTTCTATTATTCTACATTTTCACTCTATTTAATTCTCCGTTTTCTGATTATCTTCTCCAGCTTCCTCCCTTATCATGCATTTTGTTCCCACGTGCATTCTCCCCTCCAACCTACTTCATTCTTCCTCCCTTCCTTCGCTTATACGTCCCTCCATCTCCGTTAATCCTCTCTTCCCCTCTCCCTACTGGCCTCTTCCCTTTATTCCCCTTCCTTCCTAATCTCCTCCTGGTTCCGTCTCTCTCTCTTCTCTCACTTTACGAATTCCCTCCATCCTCTCATTTTCCTGTTGATAGTCTTTCCTTTCTCTTTCTCTTGCTTTATCTCCTCAATCTCATCTCCCGGTCTGCCCTCGAAGCAATATTCCGTAAGTAGGAAGGGAGGAGAGCGAAGGAGAAGAGGAGGAAGAAGATGAAGGGGGCGAGGGGGTGAGGGGAGAGGTTCGCTATGCACACAGCCTTCCTCCTTCCCATCATCGTCACTATTAAATGATGAAAAAAAAAAGATAGAAAAGAAAATGCTGTCCTTGTCAATGTAGGTTTTTCCTGTTGACGTTGAGGGCGGAGTGCATCTGTGTGTGTGTGTGTGTGTGTGTGTGTGTGTGTGTGTGTGTGTGTGTGTGTGTGTGTGTGTGTGTGTGTGTGTGTGTGTGTGTGTGTGTTTTCTTCTTTTCTTGGTATGGTAATCAGTCGTGTTTTTTCTTTCTTTTCCACTGTCGGTCTTTTTGTGGTTATCGAAATATGTACAGTGCTTATCTTCCCTACGTGTTTTATCGGCTGTCTATCTGTTTGCCTGTTTTTTTTCTTCTTGGTTTTCCTTTCTTTTCTCACGTATCTGTCCTTTTTTTTCTTTTTTCCTTTTTTTTTTTTTTTTTTGCATGTCCATCTGACTCATTCACTTTCCCTTTCTCAAGTCGCCAATAAATCTGATTACCACCACGCGGCACACCTTGAGACGCGCAGGTAAGGCTTCTTCTCTTACCTGTTCCGCCCACGCCCTGTCCGCGAATCAACTAATTAGCCTCCACTTTACCTGGCACGAACCTTCCTTTCCTCCTCTTCCCACGCGTCAAGGGAAAGACGAAACGCTAAAATTTAAAGAGAAATATAAGTAAAGGGAACGTAAAATTAACTTCGATATCTGGAACTCCATCTTTTGCGTGCAATTAAGAGTATTTATGCATTGAGGTCAGTGAGGGTGAAAAATTTCCTGGTATGATTAAGAATGATTGCGATACTGACTCATCCATAACAGTTAATGAAGAAGTGTTGAAATAATTAAGCTGGTTGTAACTATTATTATTATTATTATTATTATTATTATTATTATTATTATTATTATTATTATTATTATTATTATTATTATTATTATTATTATTATTATTATTATTATTATTATTATTATTATTATTATTATTATTGTTATTATTATTTTTATGTTTATGTTTACGTTTATGTTTATTAGTAGCAGTGGGAGGAAGAGGAGGAGAATCATTAACATATTTCTTTATCATTATTACTGATGATGTTTGTGGCGGGCTGTGATGTACCGCCCAGGTGTTGTCAGGTGAGTGATGGCCAGGTGGGCGGCCCGACAGGTGAGGGGCGGCACGAAACAAAACACTGACCCGATGATTTGAGTGAAACAAGTTTACAACGAAAAATAAAATCGATATTATAAAGTCGAAAGTCATAACATTACCCTTTAATCAATATAAATAGCGCGTCAGTCCCATTAATGCAAACCTGGGTAATAATGTCATAATTTAAGTTCACTTTTACTCTTACGCTCACTCTTAACGACAATCAATAGTTACTTTCTCCGCCTTCGCTCTTTCCGGGAATTATTGAGCAATTTCCATAATATGTAACTCATTAAGAATATTTATCGTGGCTCATTTTTCACTTCTCAGAAACAGACACAATAATTTCAAACTCCTCCAAGAAACTTCTAAGAAATATTACACTTACGAGCGCGTGAGTAGGAAAGTATATATGATGACGCTCCTGTCCTTGAATGCACGATGAATGTGGCAAACCCTAAGCCTTCATAACACAGACGCCTTGGACTCCCACAATAACTATTTCCAAAGGTCGCAAAGGTGATTAATCGGGTTCTCATTAATGTTATTCCACAATCATGGTGCAGGAGCATTGTCAAAATTGACCCCTCTTTCGGCCACCTCTTTGGATTCTTTTTAGGAGCAGCGAGTAGCGGGCTTTGTTTTTTTATTATTGTTTCCCTTTTTTTTTTGCCCTTGAGCTGTCTCCTTTGTTGTAAAAAAAATATCACTAGGCGCATAAAACTACCAATGGAAATATACAGCACGACTTCTATGAAAGACTTATTAACCCGGTAGCAGCGACGGGCCAAATTTGTGGCTTTACCGTGAACCAGCGACGGCCCAAATTTTTGCCATGATAAACCCCCCCAAAAATAGATGATGCATAAACTGATCACAAATGCGTTGATATAATATGAAATGGATTGCGTGAGTGATGATTTTTTCTCATTTTTCTCGCTTGGAGGGAAGGGACTTTAAGAAACATGATCCCCGCAGCTACTGGGTTAAAGGTAGGCGTGTATGCCTCAAAATGTTCAACGACGATAATGTAAATATCTTCACAGCCTTACTCAACATACCCTCCTTCATAAATAAACACCCCATGAAACAAACCATCACCATCTCCATCTCTCCAACCCCAAAACACTTGCGGTTCCATGTTTTCCTCCCTCACGAATCCTTTAAAAGAAACTGTCTGATGCTCGAATCCTAGTCTGAAAGAGGAAAGCATGGAAAAAATTTAATCTTACTTGCGGTGCAGTCAATTAGTCGGTCTGTTATGGTCTGTGCTTGTTAGTTCGCTTGTTTGTTTGTTGGTTGGTTGAGCATTCATTCCTCCATTC
This sequence comes from Eriocheir sinensis, assembly GCF_024679095.1. Taxonomy (NCBI): domain Eukaryota; kingdom Metazoa; phylum Arthropoda; class Malacostraca; order Decapoda; family Varunidae; genus Eriocheir; species Eriocheir sinensis. Next base: position 12,616,719 of record NC_066517.1, on the reverse strand, counting down.
ATTCATTTACAGACAGTGAATTTGGAAAGCAGAAAAACCTCTTACCTATATTGCAGTCAGTCAGTCGGTCAGTCATTGTGTCATTTAGGGTCTGTGTGTTTGTTTGCTTGTTTGTTCGTTTGGGTGTTTGGGCATTCATTCTTTCATTCAATCATTTACGGAGCCAGTCAGTCAGGGCGTCAATCATTCCGGCAGTCCATCAGTCCATCAGTCAGTCAGTCCGAGGGTGAGTGAGGGCGGTGCGTCGCGTCATGTTTGCAGAGTCACCTTTTGGCAGGCCGCTTACGCCCCCTCTGCGCTTCCTGCTCTTTTATTGGGCCACTAATTGCTACACCGCTGCCTCTCTGCCGCGTAAATATTCCAATATATATCAGCCTTGTTTATGCAGCTCCAATAAAATATAATCGTGTTGAAATGTCGACGGGAAATGGCGTGATATGAAGTGTGTGTTTGTGTGTGTGTATGTGTGTGTGTGTGTGTGTGTGTGTGTGTATTGACCCTCCCACACCCAAACACAAGCGTCACAGCCTGGAACATAAATTGCAACACTAAGGTTATTATTACTGCAACACTCCACGTCATCATAAACCAATACATTGATCACGACCCATCACGGTCCACTCACCCGCTCACCGCAATGACGCAGACAGACAGACAGACAGACAGACAGACAGACACAGACACCCCCCCCCCACTCCCCCACACACACACGTCACACAAATCCAAAACTCATGATTGCCGGCTAACTTTCCTCGCACACACACGTCACTCTAATCATATGTAGAAGCGTCATTACACACTTAGGTCACAGGCACACACGAATATCCGATGAGAGACTGATCACTCCTCTCACCCTCAGCGCAGCAAACACATTATTTTCATTTCCTGTAACAAACCACGTCATTCAACTCTGGCTACCCACAACAAAAAGCACAGACTAATAACAGAGAAAAGTACAGAAAACGAAGGACAAGCTGAAAAATTAGTTCTTCACCACCACTGAGAATGAAATAGTATTATACTGACCACTAGCGGAAAGAAAAGCACAAAAAATTAAAAATCAGCTGAAAATTTTGTACTTCACCACCGCTAGAAAGAAATATTAAACTACTGACCACTAAAACAAAGAAAAAATATGAGTTCTTCACCACCACTGAGATAGAAATACTAATATACGGACCACTAGCGAAAAGAAAAAGCACAAAAAAATGAAAAATCAGCTGAAAAATTTGTACTTCACCACCACTAAGAAAGAAATATTAAACTTCTGACCATTAAAATAAAGAATAAAAAAGAATCAGCTAAAAACAAATCATACCTCACCACCATAAATAAAAGAAGAGCGAAATACAGACACAGAATCTACTGTAAATGGAGGATCATATGTTTTTTTCTTATTTGTTATCATCTCAAAAATATAAAAATGGGGTCCTCCGTCTTGAGCAGCTTCTGGATCATAGACAAAGTTAGATTAGCTTGGCCAGAACCTGATCTTAATAGCCCTGTTATGCCCGGCGTAGAAAAGTTCCCGTCTCTAAAACTTTTGTCCCCTCCTAACCTCCTCCTCCTCCTCCCCCTCTCTTCTCGGTGAGGGAGGAAAGAGGGGAGGAAGAAGAGTAAGGGAGAAGAAGATAAAGAGAGAAGAGAGAGGGAGGAAGAAGAGTAAGGGAGGAGAAAAGAAGATAGAGAGTGAAGAGAGAGGGAGGGAGGGAGAAGAGTAAGGGAGGAGGAGAAGGAGAAGATAGAGAGAGGAGAGGGAGGGAGGAAGAAGAGTATACAAGGGAGGAAAAGAAGAAGATAGAGGGAAGAGAGAGGGAGGAAGAAGAGTAATGGAGGAGGAGAAAGAGAAGATAGAGAGAGGAGAGAGAGGAAGAAGAGTATTGCAGGAGGAGAAGGAGAAGATAGAGAGAGGAGAGAGAGGGAGGAAGAAGAGTAATGGAGGAGGAGAAGGAGAAGATAGAGAGAGGAGAGAGGGAGGAAGAAGAGTAATGGAGAAGGAGGAGAAGGAAAAGATAGAGAGAAGAGAGAGGGAGGGAGAAGAGCAATGGAGGAGGAGGAGAAGGAGATAAAGAGGGGAGAGAGAGGGAGGGAGAAGAGTAAGGGAAGAGGAGAAGGAAAAGAAGATGGAGAGAACAGAGAGAGAGGGAGAGTCAGGGACAGAAAAGAACCCTTGAAAAGTATATTCGGAAATCGATACTCACAAACATCTCTCTTATACTTCCCTTTTTTTTCCTTTTTTATCTCTCTCTCTCTCTCTATCTATCTATCTATATCTATCTATCTATCTATCTCTATCTATCTGTGTGTTTGTGTTTGTCTATTTACCCTCCTCTTTCTTCCCCTCCACTACACTCCCTCCTCCTTCCTCCACCTTTATATTTCTTTCCCATCTCCCCCACTTTGCTCCTCTTGCTTCTTCATAATCTCCCTTTTCCTTTGATTATCTCCACTTATTTATCTCTATCTCTCCCTCTCTACTCCCTCCATCGCCCCATCTACACTCCTTAACCATCTTTACCACCAATGAGACGGAGATGAGCACTGAGGCCACGCGCAGCTATTGTGTATCCCCTCAACTTTACTTAACCATTATCATCTTCCTTCTTCACCTTTCACCGCCTTTCTCCTCCTAAACTGCCCTTTCATGCCATTATTTTCCCCCTCTACTAACCACCCACAAGCTACTCGTATATCCCCTCTCCACCTCCCCTACACACCCTTGTCACCTTCCACTACCCCTCCACACACTTTTCTCTCCCTCCACCACTCCTTCCCCCTTCCATTTCTAGCATCCACTTCCCCCTCCACGCATTCCCCTACACTACCCTTATTCTCCCAGTCCACCATCCCTCCCTCCCACCTTTCCTCACTTACACCTCCCCTCCACTAACTCCCCCCTACACTATTTACCGGGATATCGCTTTGTTCTGGCTCAAGGTATGTTTGGCGCAGGTAACAGGGTGAGAGATACGAGGGGGCGTCGGGTCATTACAATACTTTAGAAGGGGGCGCCGACCCTGCCAGCGGATGCCCGACACACCATTATCCTGTTAACAAACGAAAGTCGCCGCCGTGTGCAGGGAATAAGTTGGAGCGGAGTTAAAAAGGTTTTGGAAAAGGTTTAAAGGGATCGGACCCTCCATCGAACTTTAGAGTAAATAGAATCTGAGAATTTATTTTAAAAAGTAGGGCGAAGGGATTACGATCAGAGGAAAGGAAAACAAAATGTGCAGATGTAGATAACGCAGAAAAGATTGTTTGGGAAAGACTTAAAGGGATGAAGCCCACTACAGCCTCTTTTAATTTAGACAGAACTGGAAGTCTTATGAAATGAGATGACTCGAAAAAATCGTTATCGGAAAAGAGAAAAATTAAAACAGAACAGTGCAGGAAAGACAGAAAAGGTTGGTAAATGTTCAGCAAGGATTGAACCACATATTTCTCATCTACTGAATTACAAAAAGAAAACGTGAGGCAAAAAGTATCGTTATCAGAAGAAAGAAAAATAAAAGATGCCAATACAGAATAGTTAGAAAAAAGTTGAGAAAAGGTCAAAGAAATCAAACCCTTCATCGCCTATCTAAAATCAATCAAGACTCAAACATCAATGAAAAAAATATTACAAAAAATATTGATATTAAAATAGAAAACACGAAAAACTCAAATTATCAACGTCCCCCCTTCCTTCCCCTGCCTCCTAAAACCCAGGCTTCGTTTTCTTTCCTTCTCTTCCATTGCGAACATAATAGTATATTAGCACACACACACAAGCTCAATGACTCGGATTTTCGCACAAAGGAAGTTTTTTTTTTCACGTTTATTTTTTCCGCGGCGCAGTTTACACACCCACCCACATCGCCGAGTGTCATTACCGAGTGTTATAAGTTCGGTCGCGACGCAGCGGTCCGATTATCGCCTCTCACTCACGAACGCCTTCAGAAACCGAGTCGAATAATTTATATCACATTGTTCTTTCTTTGCATATTTGATGAATGATTTTACATATTGGGAAAGACAAGTTTGCATGGTCACTAGTTCACACGCACACGCACACACGCACATACACTCACACACACTAAAAGCCACCCACACTATAAAAAATACCAATTAACACATGCAAAATTCTTGGTACACTTCTCTTCCTTTCTTTTTTTCCCTTCCTTCCGTTTTTTCCTTTCGTCTATGTTTACTTTCCTTCCCTTCTTTCTTTTCATTTTCTAACTCCCAGACAAAACCAGTCCATCCTGAAACTAATTAAACCAATCCTTCTATTTCCTCTTAAACATCGATAACAGTAACTTCCACTTTGTATATCCTTACTAGTTCCTTTTACTTTTCCATTCCTACAATCGAATAAACGAATCCCTTCCTTTTAACACATACACAACAAAATACAACCAATCCATCCTCAGTTTACTCAGTCCAATCCTTCAATATCCTTTAATCATAACACTATCTTCTACTTCTCACATTCTAACTAACACCCAGTTTTCATTCCATTCCTCACGATCAAGTAACATAAATCTCTTCCCTTTAACCTCCCAACAGGACTCGAGCCGTTCACTTAACCTTCTGATTCCCCAGCGAACAGAGGAGGGCTTCAAGCTGGGCCCGGAATACCCTAAATTTCTATACCCGCTTCTTTTGTAACGGAGCGGCAATAACTGTCGATGTAACATAAAAGCCTGTACAGGTCCCGTAACTTTCCTGGCAACACTGAAGGAGACAAGCGCCCAATGTTGCCAGAAAGGAGAAGGGGAAGGAAAGGGAGGAAGAGGTAAGGTGGGGAGGAGAGCGAAGAAGGTGGAAGAAGCTAGGTGTGAGGGGAGGAAGAGGGAGAGAGTAAAGGAGGTGGATGAAAGTGAGTGGAGAGGGAAGGAGGTAGGACGTGGAAAATAAGCAAAGGAAGAAAGTGAAGGAGGTGAAGGAAGAGGGAAGAAGGTAACAAGAGATGGAATAAAGGTTGAAAAGGAGAGGGGGAAGGAAGAGGAAGGTAAACTGCGTGGAAGGAGGACAGAGGTGGTAGAAATTAGGCAAAGGAAGAAAAGAGGAGGGGAAATGTAAGAAGCATAAGATGAGAGAAAGAAAAAAAAAGAAGGAAAAAAGAAAATGGGGAAAGGCAGGAAAGAAGTGAGGTGACGGTTGTAAACAAGTAAAAGGATTTGAGAGAAAGAATAACGAAAAAGGAATAAGCGAAGGGTGGAGTGTAACTACGTATAAGGAGGTGAGAGAAAGACATTAAGGAGAGGAAGGAAAGACAGAAGGAGAAGAGTAACAAGGCTAAGGAGGTGAGAGGAAAAGGTGGGGGTAAGGGCGGCAAGACAGGAGGTGAAGTGTTACAGGTATCAATTAACCGCAGACACAAGCCTCCTCCGGCATCCATTGAGGCCAACATAGGAGGACAGGCGCTGCTCTTTGCTAACAATGGGAGATAACTCACGGTAATGCGTCCGACTTGCCTTACACCTGACGCCTCCCCCCCCCCCCCCCTTCCTCCCCTCGCCCCTCCTTTATTCTTCCTCCTCCTCCTCCTCCTCTTTCTCCTTCCCCTGAAACACTCTTCCTTCACAGTATTCCTTCACTCACCTCCTTCTTTAATCTTCATCCCACCTCTTGTTCCCTTACTTCATCCTCTTTTACCGCCTTTACTCTGTTCTCTTACTTCTCTTCTTCCTCTATTCGCTTTTTCTTTCTCTCACCTCCTTAAACCTGTTACATTTTACCTCCTGTCTTTCACCCTTTCCCTCTGTTTCATTCCTCTTGCTCTTCGCCCGTGTGTCTTCCTCTTCTGTTACTGTTTTTCTCACCTATTTTTGTGACATTTCTCCTCCTTCCTTTCTTTCCTTCTTTCCGTTCCTTCCTTCCACTTTTGTTTCCTTTTCTTATCTCACTCCCTCTCTCCTATTCTACATTCATTTTCCAACTTCCATAAACCTTCTATTCGCATTTCCTTACATCACTTCATCCTTCCACTTCTTTTCTCCTCCCTCCCTCACTCATCCATTTCTCATCCACTTCGTCCATGTCTCCGAGCCACCTCCAATACACAAATATACCAAACATGTATTTCAGGGATGCCTACCTTAGTTTATTATAATTTGACTCCTCCAGTGAGAACAATAGCAAGACCTTGATGGGGAGAGAGAGAGAAGGTGGGGGGGGAGAGAGAGAAGGGGGGGAGAGTTACCTGAGCTGTATAGGTGAGTTACGCGTCCACCTTCACCTGTTTGACCTTTCCTACAGGTGTCACGTCGTACCTGCGCGCCTTATGATTATCTCGTTTGTGCCCATGACTCCACCTGTCAATTAGTGTTTAAAGCTAACAATGCGATGCTTTCACTTATTGCTCGTGAAAGGGTTACATCACACACTTACGTGACCACACCCTCACACCCACTCATCCACGCACACACGCACACGAAAACACACACACACACACACACACACACACACACACACACACACACACACACACACACACACACACACACACACACACCGTAATAATATAACCACAGATAGCTTTGTGTAATGTAGTAAAAGGTGTCTATATATGGTACCGCTCTCTCTCTCTCTCTCTCTCTCTCTCTCTCTCTCTCTCTCTCTCTCTCTCTCTCTCTCTCTCTCTCTCTCTCTCTCTCTCTCTCTCTCTCTCTCTCTCTCTCTCTCTCTCTCTCTCTCTCTCTCTCTCTCTCTCTCTCTCTCTCTCTCTCTCTCAGGAATGAATCGGATATTTTTCGTCCCTCTTATTAAACTTTACCTTCAAAACATTTCACTCCAATTAAGTTTTTCCTCCGCTACACTTCACTGCTTCCTTGACGTCGATGAAAGGAGGGGAGAGAAGAGGAAGGAGGAGGAGGAGGAGAGAGAGAGAGAGAGAGAGAGAGAGAGAGAGAGAGAGAGAGAGAGAGAGAGAGAAGTGACACAGTGGGAAAGGGGAGATATGAATGGGGAGGGGAGAGGAAGAAGGAGGTCAGAAGATAATAGGAGAAGGAGAAGTAGGAGAGGAGAGAGTAAATAGAGAGGAGGGGAGTAATAAGGGAAATGCAAGGGAGAGAAGAAAAGAAGAGAAATGAATGAGAGAGGGGAGTAGAAAAGGGAGATGAGATAAAGAGGGGAGTGTGATAAATAGAGGTTGATGTTAGGGAGGTAGAAATAAAAAAAGGAAAGAAGAGAAGAGAAAAAAAGAGATAACATAGTAGGAGAGGAGAGGAATCTAGTTACGTAGATAAAAACTTAAGAGGTGAAGGAAGAAAGCGAAAGTGGAAGTAAAAAAGCAAAAAACAAAAACAAAACAGGAGTGAGAGAGGATGATAAAGGAAGACATGAGAGAAAACGGAGAGGAAAACAAATGTAACAGGAAGCAAAACAGGGAAGAAAGGAAGACAAAAAGAGAAAACGGAAAATAAAATAAAAGTAAGAGGAAGGAAGCAGAACATGGAGGTAAAGGAAAAAGGTGAAAACAATGATCACAGGTGAATTATGGAGGTGAGTGAGAGAGAGGGAGAGAAGGAGGGAGAGAAGGAAAGAGGGAGAGAGGGCATGATGGAGTGCGGGCGGCGGGAGAGGCAGGGAGTGGGCGGAGCGGGAGTTCGTGACCCGTCCTTCCCTTATGGAGTGGAGAGTGACGTCACCTGAACATTCTGCAGGTATGAATGGCACAACAGGTAACCCCCCCCCACACACCCCTTACCCCCTCCCCCCTTACCTGTGCCTCCCCCCATCTTACCCAAACCCCTTACCTTACCCTAACCTATTACTCTTCTACTCCTTACCTCCCTTACTCTTCTACTTCCCTTACCCCCCTTGCACTTCCCCCCCTTCCCTTTACCTCCTCTAGCCCCCTTACCTCTCTTACCCAAACCTATTGCCTTCTTAATTCCTACCTATTTTCTTAACACCCACTTGCGCTCCCTCCCTAACCTACTTCCCTTCTTCTGCCTACCTCTTCCCTTTCCCTCCCTTTAAACAAACCTCCTTCCCTTTACTTCCTCCCCTTCTATACCCCTTCCCTTTCCCCTTACCCTAACCTACTACCGTTTTATTCTTTACCTATTCCTTTTATGTTATCCCCCTTTGCACTCCCCCTTTCCCTTCACCTCCCCTTTTCCCTTATCTGTACTTCCCCCCTTACCCAAATCTACTACACTCTTACTCCCTACCTACTCCCTTAGTCCCCCTTGAACTCTCCCCTTTCCTTTACCTCCTCCCCTTACCCTACCTATTCCACCCCTGCACCCTTTCTTCTTCCTCTTCTTCTCCCTTACCTCCACCTTCACCACTACCACCCACACCTACTTAAACATCCACAATCCACTTACCTCTAAACCTTCTCCACGACCCCCCCCCCCACCACCTTCACCTCTTTTCTCCCTAAGCCGTCCGCCCCTCCACCTCTGTTCCCCTTAACGCTCCAGCTCTCCTCCACCCACGCCTCTTTCGCCCACATCGCTCAGCCACCCACCTGCAAACTCATTACTACCTTTCTCTTATGCAGGTAATGTGTTCCCGCTAACCTCATTCACTTCCCTTATACGCCCTCTTTTTTGTGTGTGTTCTGTATTCTTTTTTTAACCTGCAAACAAAGAGAGAGGTATTGAGGCTGAGACAAATGGGGAGAAGTAAATGGTTGTTGTTCTCTATACGTTGTTTGAAGACGAAAGTGTGTAAGATATGGATATAATTTTGTGTGTGTTCTGTATTCATTTATTTTTTTTAAGCTGCAAACAAAGGGAAAGGTATTGAGGTGAAGATGAATGGGGAAGAAGTAAGTTGCTGTCTATACGTTCTTATGTGTTATTGGTATTCTTTTTATGCACCAAACAAAGGGAAATGTATTAAGTTTAACAGCAAAAAAAAGGAAAGATATTACAAGACATATGGGAAAGAAGTAAGTGGTTCTCTACACGTTCGTTCAAGACTTAAAGTGTACAAGATTTGGACGTATTGCTAACCTCATTCGCTTCCCTTATATGTTTATGGTATTCATTTTTATAACCAGCAAACCAAGGGAAAGTTACTGAGGCTGAGACAAGTGGGGAAGAAGTAAATGGTTGTCTATATGTTCCTTCAAGACTAAAGTGTACAAGATTTGGATGCATTGCCAACCTCATTCGCGTAACTTATATGTTTATGGTATTACTTTTATAACCAGCAACCCAAGGGAAAGTTATTGAGGCTGAGACAAACGGGGAAGAAGTAAAATGATTGCCTATATGTTGCTTAAAGACGAAAGTATATAAGATTTGGAAAAACTGAGAGTGAGTTGTGTTAAAAAATGTATAGTCCCGTTCCTCCGTGTTTTCACTTTCATGTTCCTTTAGTAGAGGTCGTCATCCTTTATAATGAGTCTCCCTTACTTTGCCCTTCAGCTTCCTTCCTTATATTTTCTTACTGTGCTTTATTATTTTTTTTTAATTCTTGTTTTCCCTGTCTTAACCTTCACGTTTTTTCCTTCTCCCTCTTGCCTACACTCTATCATATTCCTGTGTACTTATATTCCTTTTCTTACACTCATTTTTCTTTCATTGTCATATTCTCTCATATTTCCCTCTTTCTCGAACTCATTTTTCATACCCTCACCTTCCTCCTATTCTTTATTTACACACACTTCCTCTTTTTTGGTCAAATTTCACTCCGTCACCTTCCTTCTATCCTCCTCTATACACACATTTGCTTTTTTTTGTTTTTATTTTATTCCTTCACATTCCTCCTATCCTCCTCTTTTCACATACTTCCTCATCTATTCTTCTTATTTTATTCATTTTCCTTCTGTCCACGCCTTTTCACACACTAGTTCTTTTATTGGTTTTATTTTATTCCTTCACATTCCTCCTATCCCCTTCTTTTCACACACTTCCTCATCTATTCTTCTTATTTTATTCCTTTTCCTTCCTTCTATCCACGCCTTTTCACACACTAGTTCTTCTATTGTTCTTATTTAATTCTTTACTTTCAACTCATCCTTATCTTTTCACACATCTTCTCTTTAGTCTTCTTTTATTGCTTCACACCTTCTACCTATCCTTTCATTTCACCTCACCTGCTGTTTTATGTGATTATTTTATTAGCTTACTTTCTACCTATCCGCCTCTTTTTATACACTAACTCATTTTTTTGTACTTCGTTTTACTCTCATTCCTCTCACAACGCACTCGCAACCCGCACCCACGCCTGACAAAACACCCTTCTATTTTCCTCTCTCTCGCTCGCTTTCTTCTCTTCCCCGGTACGGCAGCGTCACACCTGCAGGCTAATCCCCACTGCCTACCCCCCTGCAGCCAATCCTCCTGCAGCTTCCCGTGAAAATCCGACTCAGAAACAAATTACTTTCCCTTCCTTCTCACTCTTCCACTCCTCTTCCCGTCCGTTTTTGCTTCGCTCTCATTTCCCTCCGACTTTTCTTCCGCCACTGTGACCGACTACTCTTTGTTTCGTTCCGTGTTGTATCTTTTTTGTTGCTGTTTCTTTGGATCTGTTCCCCGCTCGATGACTTTCCTGGACAGTTCACTCTTCATATCTTTCGCTCTCTCCATCTCATTTCCGTCTTCCCAATCACTCGTCTTTTTATCCTTCTACCCTCTTTCGTTCTCACTCTCCTTACACCGCAACTCCGCTTCTTTATTCCTTCCCTTCCTGTTCCTTCCTTCCTCGTGTATCTCTCGCTTCTCATTTATCGCTTGTCATCATTCCTCCTTCACTCCACTGAACGCACTCTGACAACACACGGAATATTCAGGCAAGCAGTCACTCGTTCATATGTGTGTGTGTGTGTGTGTGTGTGTGTGTGTGTGTGTGTGTGTGTGTGTGTGTGTGTGTGTGTGTGTTTGCGTTCGTGTGTTGATAAATTCCACCTCACGTACACACACACGCACACACGCACACACACGCACGCAAACGGCTACTCACGTCACAATGTTTTCTTTTCAATTATTTTCTTTTTTTTCCTAGTCAAGAAAGGTCAATCATTTTTCTTTCTTTTTTCTCCCTCAATAACAGCAGGAGGAAAAAGGTAATCTCAAAAAAGCTCAACTGAGGATTTCGTGTTTTTTTGTCTGCCTGAAGATATGAAAGTATTGATTGTGTGTGTGTGTGTGTGTGTGTGTGTGTGTGTGTGTGTGTGTGTGTGTGTGTGTGGACCAATGTGAAGCCATGCAAGAATAACAAAAGAACAACACTACCACCACCACCAACAACAACAACAACAACAATAATAATGATAACAACAACAACAACAGCAACAATAAAGAAAACCACAAAGAAAGACCTCGTAACAACACACACAATACTAGAGGCCATAAACAAACACATCAAGCAACAAACAGACAACAAAAAAATATCACAATTCATCGCCCAAAAATATATATATAAAAGTTTCCTTTGAAAATACATGTCTATAAAAATAACGACATGAACTATGAGCCAACAGAAACATGAGCCTCGGGGCGTGTATATATATTTCACGAAGAGAGAGAGAGAGAGAGAGAGAGAGAGAGAGAGAGAGAGAGAGAGAGAGAGAGAGAGAGAGATATAGATAGAGAGAGAGAGAGAGAGAGAGAGAGAGAGAGAGAGAGAGAGAGAGAGAGAGAGAGAGAGAGAGAGAGAGAGAGAGAGAGAGAGAGAGAGAGAGAGAGAGAGAGAGAGAGAGAGAGAGAGAGAGAGAGAGAGAGAGAGAGAGAGAGAGAGAGAGAGAGAGAGAGAGAGAGAGAGAGAGAGAGAGAGAGAGAGAGAGAGAGAGAGAGAGAGAGAGAGAGAGAGAGAGAGAGAGAGAGAGAGAGAGAGAGAGAGAGAGAGAGAGAGAGAGAGAGAAAGAGAGACAAAAAAAAAAAAAAAAAAAAAAACACAAAAAAAAAAAAAAAAAAAAAAACAAAAAAAAAAAAAAAAAAAAAAAAAAATAAAAAACAAAATAAAAAGAATGGAGAATATAAATAAATATGAGACCGCGAGAATAATCCTGAAAGTGAGAGTAAAAGTCTGCAGAGGGAGGATGGAGAGGGAGGGAAGGAGAGGGAGAGGGAGAGAGACTTGCTAGGAGTAGGAGTAGGAGGACGAGGAGGAGGGATGAGAAAGGGAGAGAAGGAATGAAAGGAAGAGTGAAGAGAGAGAAAAGGAGAGAGTGAGAGTGGGGGAGAGGAGGAGAGTGCTATGATAATATGGGAAGGGAGGGAGAGAGGGAGAAAAGAGAGAACGGGAGAGAGGGAGAGAGGGGGAGACATGAGCGTAGAAGAGAAGGGGGTCAACTCGCATACCTCGCTAGTCCGTTCAAGGTCCTAACTAAGACGAAGGAGGAGGGAGAGGAGGAGGAGGAGGAGGAGGAGGACGGGGTGAGGGTTAAGTGCCAGCGAGGTTTTCCGTCCATGATGTGAAAAGCCGCAAGGCCGTCACGTTTCTCACGACGGACACAGGTATTAGCCAGCTAGGTAGATACAGGTGAGGTGCGTGTATACCTGTGCGTGGGGGAAAGGGGGAAGGAGGAGAGGCGGGAGCTGAGTTTGTCTGAAGAAGGGGGGAAGGGTTATGTGTGTGTGTTGGGATCAAGGGGGAGGATTGTGTTTATGTGGGGAAAGGGGAAAGGGACTGCATTTGTATGTGGGAGGGAAGAAGGGAGCTAAATTTGTGTGAAGGAAGAGGGGATGGGATTAAGTTTGTGTGAGGGAAGGGGGGAAAGGGAGCTGTGTTTGTGTGAGGAATATGGGAAGGGGATTGTACTTGTGTTGGGGAAGGTGGGGAAAGGCTGTGCTTATGTGGGGGAGGAGGTTAAAGAGGCTGGGTTTGTGTTAATGGGGTTATGTGTTGTTTGGAGGGCAGGAGAAAGGTAAGGAGCTATTTATGTATGTGTAGCTGTGGGGGTGTATATGTACGTGTTCTGGTATGTGTGTATGTGCGTGTGCGTGTGTGTAAGAGAGTGCAACAAGATCACAAGGACTAGAGGCAGGTAAGTCAAAGGTGAGGTTACGTGACTCAAAGAAACTGGACCAACTCATGTGATTCGTGTGTGTGTGTGGGGGGGTGGTAGGGGAAGGGAGGGATGTAGGGGGAGGAAGGGGAGGTTGGTGGGTGGATGTGGGGATGAGGGGGGGCTGATGTGTATGTGTGTGTGTGTGTGTTTAGTGAGCGCAAATGTTATATATAAAAGTAAAAGCTATTTTCTCATGACAATAAATTTCAAAATGATTAACGAAGATAAACGTGCGAGTGCAAAGACAAAAATAGAAACTAATAAATTGGACCACCTTGTAGGAGCGAGTTAACGAGCCAAGGAAATTAATGTGAGAAAAGACAAGAGTGAACAAATCAAATTAAAAGAAGAGGTAAAAAAACCAAGATAAGTCACTGATCGAATAACACAAAAAAAACAAGAGCACAAAAAACACAAAAACACAGAAATACACACAAAAAAAAACAGACAGAAAAATAAGAAATAAACAAATACACAAATAAAGCAGAGAAAAAAAAACAGAAAAACAGGAAAAAAAGAGCAAAGATACTGACGTGCACACAACATTGATAAACACACCAAAAAAAGAAAAGAGAAACTAAAAAAAAAAAAAAATCATAAAAACAAGACAGTGAATTCTCCCAGACTCCTACATATATTTAATGACAGAGCCGCTTGTGTTGGCGTGACTCGTTCATCGAAGCGACACAAAACACACGTCAGGTTATCGTGAGCTATGACGACCCCAGAGCCACGAAGACTTTGGGGCCGAGAACACTTCGACGCGACAGAAGTAAAAAAAAAAGCTGTAAGGAACGGCGAAGGACATGAGGAAAATAAGTAGGGCGAAGGACACAAGTAAAGTAATAATAAGGACATGAAGAAAATTATAGGGAAGAGCGAAGGACGAGAGGAAAATAATAAGGAAGCGAAAAGGGCGTAAGGAAAACTATGGAGAATGGAGAATATAAGGGAATAGAAAGGAACGGTGAAGGATAGGAGGAAAATTTGAGGGAGGGCGAAGAACGAGGAAAATCATGATAAAGGCGAAGGACAAGAGGAAAATAATAATGAAGATAATAAAGAAAGAAGAAAAACAGCGGAAAATAATAATGAAAACCGTATAGCAAGGAGAACAAAAGGAAAATGATAATGAAGACAATAAAGAAAGGAGAAAAACAAGCGGAAAATAACAATGAAAACAGTAAAGAAATGAAAACAAAAGGAAAATAACAATGAAGACAATGAAGAAAGGAGAAGAAAAAGCATATACGAGAGCGAAGGACATAAGGAAAATAAATATGAGGGCGAAAGGAGATTGCTTGGTTTGCTAATCTTGAAGTTTTAATAATGAAATAAAAAAAAAGGAATGAAAGGGAATTATGCTTACAGTTCAGTGCAGGAAGGAGTTTGGGGGAGGCTCTTCACTTCATCATCACTAAACTTACCTGAAAAATAAAGAAACTAATATGAATGATAGTTAAGGTGGAAAATGCAAAAAAAAAAAAAAAAGAAACAATTTTTACAGTTCAGCATCAAATAGATAAGAAATCAAGAGGTTACGAACGTATTTGCTTCAACATGAAAGTAGAACATGAAACAAAGTAATAGGAGGAATGTTGTTTTTGTGATTATAGGATGAGATAAAATCGAGAAAGAAAAGTGATTGGGTCAGAGTATGCATTGAGTTGAGCAAGACAAAAACAAAGACGGCCTAGTCACTTAGATACGAGTAGAAGGAATGTATTTTTTTTGTGATTATTGGATGAGATAAAATCGTGAAAGAAAAGGTTATAGGGACATAGTATGTATTGAGTTGAGCAAGGCAGAGAAACAGACCGCAGAAAACTTAGTACATCAAACACCACAGAAACTTAGAATATCAAAACACAAAAACATAGATATACACTTAAAAACAGCAGGAAAAAAGGTAAGAAAAAAAAGTGAAGAAATTAAATTACAAGAAAAAAGGCAAAAATGAACGCCACAGAAACTGAGAATATCAAAACACAAAAACATAGAAATACACTTAAAAACAGCTGGGAAAAAACGTAACAAAAAAGAAGTGAAGAAATTAAATTACAAGAAAAAAGGCAAAAATGAACTTAAGGTACTCACTTCGAAAAACACAGAAAACTTAGCACACAGTAAAAACAGGGATATAGAAAATGCGAAAAATCAATAAAAGAAAGATACGAAAACCAAAAGAACAAAAATACCAACATGCGAACACTATTGACCCACACACACCAGCAGAATAAAACTCCTGAAATTCACCGTAACACCAAAAGAAAAAAAAAAGAAGTATTGCAATGAATGAAAGTGAACGTTAACCTTACACTTGAATGTCACAAAAAAAGAACGTAGCAAAATATCATGCTAAAGGTTATGCAATCGTGCAGTCCACCGCTAGTTCGGGTCAACGGAGCAAGTAGGGCACAAAACAAGAAGAAAAACAATACTTGGTTAATATAAAAAAAGTGAAGGTCGTACGAAGCTCACAGCGGCGGAACGCATAAAAAAACGGGATGATGAAGAAACAGAGAAATAAAAACTAAAGTAAAGCAACACAAAACATAAATAAGAGAAAAAAAAGAGAAAACAGAGAAAGACAAAAAAATACTGACAAGAATACAACACTTAGAATACTGAAACACATAAAAAAATGGGAAGACAAAAAAAAGAAATAAATAAAAACAAAAGTAAAGCAACACAAAACAAAAATAATGAAATATAAACAGAAAACAGAGAAAAACAAAAAGATACTGATAAGAATACAACACTTAAAATACTGAAACACATAAAAAAGGGGAAGACAAAAAAAAAACAAATAAAAACTAAAGTAAAGCAACACAAAACATAAGAGAAAAATAAACAGAAAACAGAGAAAGACAAAAAAATACTGACAAGAATACAACACTTAGAATACTGAAACAAAAAAGGGGAAGACAAAAAAAAAGTAGTAAAGCAACACAAAACATAAATAAGTGAAAAAATTAAAACAGAGAAGAAAAACAAAAAAATACTAACACAAAAACAAAACAAAAAATAAAAACAGCTAGATAAAGTAACAAAAAAACACAAATAACAGAAAAAAAAGAAAAACAAAACAAAACAACAAAGAAATAAAAGATAAAAAAAGATAAACAGGTAAACACATAACACACACAAACACAAAAAATATCACAGCAGCTAGAAAAAAAGTAACCAAAAAACACAAATAACAGAAAAAAACAGAACAGAAAAAAACAAAAGAAGAAATAACAGATGAGAAAAAAAAAGATAAACAGGTTAACACAAATACCAAAAGTGAAAGTTGAACATACCAGGTAACACCACCAGGGGCTATCCACACCACCACCACCGCCGCCACCAGTTTAATATAAGAGACAGATGGCGGCAGTGAAGGTAAGACAGGAAGTGAATAGAAGGCAGGGCAATGGAGGCAATAGGCGGGACAGGCAATGGATAGGACAATGGCTGAATGGACGCGGCTAGGAGGAGGCAATAAGGATGATACACTGGCGGCTGGAACAATGGAGAACGGGAGGCTGCAGGAGGCGTATGAAAGGGGTAAGAAACAGCCCGTAAAAGGAGAGATTAGGATGCGAAGCCAATAACAGGAATACAGGAAAATGATAGAGATAAATACAGGCAAATGGTAAAGATAAATGAAAATACAGGCTCAACAGAAAGCGAAAAGGTAGAGAAAACAAATGAAGGGAGTAAGAAGAGTAAGAAACAGGGCGTAAAAGGATAGATATTAAGATGCTGAGCCAATAACGGGAAGAGTAAAGGTAAATAGTAAAGATGAATGATAAAGATAAATGAAAAAGAAGGAATAATAGAGCAAAACGAGAAGATGGAGAAAGAATGGAAGAGAGTAGGAAACAGGACGTAAAAGAAGAGATTAGATGCCAAGCCAAAATCATGATTACAGACAAACGAGAAAGTTAAATGAAGACCCCTTGTATATATTGAAGAAACAGAAGAAAAGAAGAATAAAGACAAATGAAAACACTTTAAACACTAACGACAACAAGAAATAAAAAATAGAAATATAAAATCAAACAGTTCATGACTTCACAAAACACACACAAACTTTAAAATAACCAGATAAAAACAGGTAAGGTATACAACACAAATAAAAAAAAGAGCATTATCAGAGCAACCGTCAAACATGAAGAAAGATAAGAGATATTTAAACACAGGTATGAATAAAGAGTTGATACATACAGGTAGAGAGAGATAAAGAGCGGACAGGATAAAACGAGCGAGAAAGAGAGGAAAAGAGAGAACCACGAGAAATTTATGGTGTGATTTATAGAGATGATTAATTGAACGAGCCGAGAGACTGCCGGAATGGGGGAAAAGTGTCACACTGTAAATCTGTCATGAGTTACTGCGCGGGGAAGGGAAGGGAACGAAGGGAAGGGAAGGGAAGGGAAGGGTAAGGATGGAGAGGGAAGGGACGGAAGGGGAAGTGAAAGGAAGGGAAGGGAAGGGAAGGGAAGGGAAGGGAAGTGAAAGGAAGGGATGGAAAGGGAAGGGAAGGGAAGGGAAGGAAAGGGAAGGGAAGGGAAGGGAAGGGATGGAAAGGAAAGGGAAGGGAAGGGAAGGGAAGGGAGGGGAAGGGAAGGGTAAAGATGGAAAGTGAAGGGACGGGAGGGGAAGGGAAAGGAAGGGATGGGATGGGAAGGGACGGGAGGGGTAGGGAAAAGAAGGAAAGGGAAGGGAAGGGAAGGGTAGGGAAGGGAAGGAAAGGGAAGGGAAAAGGATGGCAAGTGAAAGGAAAAAGAGAAGGTGAGGTCAGGATGGGAAAGGTATTGAAAAGAAGGTTAGGAAAGGTAGATAAAAGAAGGGAAGGGAAAGGATGGGAAGGGAGGGGATGGACAGGTAAGAGATGAGATGGGATGAGAAAGAAAGGGATGAGATGGGATGGGAAAAGGAAGGAAAGGATGGGATGGGATGCGATGGGATGAGATGGGAAGGGAAGGGATTGGAAGGGACGGGAAGGGGAAACGAAAAAAGAGAAAAAAAGGAAAGGAAAAGAAAGGAAAAATAAGGAAAAGAAAGGAAAGGAAAAGAAGGGTGATGAAGATACAGAGAAGAGATGATAGTAACTTAAATGATGCGATGAGAGAGTGAGAAAGCGAGAAACATTCAAAACATCATATATCACTCAGCAAATTAAAGATACCGGCCGGGGCACAAACTGTAACACCGGGAGCTTACTAACAACAGAGAGGAATGATAAATAGTGTAAGTGAAAGCGACAAAACAAACTACAAGTCCACTCCCATAGAAAGTTCCATAATAACAGACTACCCGCAGGTTCCATAAGTCCCCATAATAACATAGGTACCCACCCACTCCATCGCCTATGACTTAACGGTACCCAAAACACCTTTATGTACACGTATCATACAGGTGACAACGGCGTCCCTTCATCCCTATAAGCAGAAGATGAAGGAGATTGTGGTTAGTGTTCTCAGTCTCTTCCGCCTCTCACATCATCTACCAAAGGACGAAAAGGAGATCAGCCGGGTTCTAATAAGTGTTTTCGTAGGTTCATGGCACAGAAGAAGGGTCAAACTAACTCCAGGGTCATTAAGCTACCCCTGGAAATGCCCAAAAACTCCTACAAAAGCCTAGTTTAATAATTCTTCCCGTTATCTTAAACCCTTTAACTTTATAGCCCAGTAAAGCACTTCTTCCCACTCCGCCATAACTGGATCGCAATACTGAAAACGTTTGTTGTCTAATAGAAAATCATTTAGTGGCATCCATAAGTCCATTCTAATAGCCGTGCCATATAAGAGAATCACCTTCCATATCATTCACAGCGTAGCACTATCTTGCCCTAAACTTAATCATACCTGTGCACGTGTATTGCTGGGTAAAGGTACACTGCAATAAGAGAGAATTTACATTTATCCCAACTGCGACTTCAACCATTTATAGCAGAGGTTGGATAGCATGTTATTCCCTCATATGCATAAGCCACACGGGACCATACTAACGAACTGGGATTTTGGGCGTTAATTGCTGGAGTGGTATAGCATAATTTTCTTCCATTAGCATTGGAAAGGTAGATAAGAAGGGAAGAAAAGAATTGAATCAAAGGGAAAGAAAAGGAAAGGGAAAGGAAGGAAAATAAGAGGAATGGAAAGGAGAAGAAAGGAAAAGGAAAGACATGGAAAAGAAAGGAAAGGAAAGGAAAGGAGAGACAAGGAAAGGAAAGGAAAGGAAAGGAAAGGAAAGGAAAGGAAAGGAAAGGGAAGGGAAGGAAAGGAAAGGAAAGGAAAGGAAAGGAACAGAAGGGAAAAGAATGGAAAGGAAAGGAAAGTCATGGAAAGAAAAGGAAAGGAAAGGAAAGGAAAGGTAAGGAAAGGAAAGGAAAGGAAAGGAAAGGAAAGGAAAGAAAAGGAAAGGAAAGGAAAGACATGGAAAGGAAAGGAAAGGAAAGGAAAGGAAAGGAAAGGAAAGGAAAGAAAAGGAAAGGAAAGGAAAGGAAAGGAAAGGAAAGGAAAGACATGGAAAGGAAAGGAAAGGAAAGGAAAGGAAAGGAAAGGAAAGGAAAGGAAAGGAAAGGAAAGGAAAGGAAAGGAAAGGAAAGGAAAGGAAAGGAAAGGAAAGGAAAGGAAAGGAGAGGGAAGACATGGAAAGGAAAGGAAAGCAAAGGAGAGGAATGGAAAGGAAAGGAAAGGGAAAGAAAGGAAAGGAGAGGAAACGAAAGGAAACGAAAAGACCTGTGACACGAGGAATTAACCATACAAACGAACAGGATCTTTGACCATTAGAAGTAGGGGTGGTAGAGCATGTTGTTCCCCCGTACGCATAAGGAACACGGGACTTGGGCGTTAATAGCATGGGTGTGTGATCGCATGTTTCTCCTCCGTATACGTAGACTATTAACCTCATGGCCCCAGGTGTTCGCGCATACATCGTCTTGTCATCGGCCTACCTGTGGAGTGTATCGGAGGGCTAACCATATCCCCACACCAGCAATTACAGGTAGGCGAGATTGCGGCAGGTGAGTTTCTCGTGATTAAATATGGAGCGTTAATACCTGTGATCTGGAGGTTGTAATGACCGGCCGCCCAGCTAAGAGACTTTACCGCACACACCACACAGGACCGGTCAGCGCGGAGCAACGGTGCCAGATTGTCGTACTCAGCCGCTTATATTTCCCGACTTCCTACCCAGAAACTGTCTTAAGGGCTCCAATAACGAAACTCATTCATAGTTATCGTTAAAAGAGTTAGATCCTGATGTTTCTTGGCAATAGTTAGGCGTCAGAAACCGGTAAATACTATGCTCTGAGTACGATAATCTGGCGCGGAGTGGTGTTGGTGGTGGAGGAGCAGGGGGAGGTGGTGGTGGAGGAGAAGGAGGAGAAAGGTTGGTAGAATAGTCGTTCGAAGCAAAAAGAGGAGGTGGAAGAAGTAGAAACAGAAGAATGGACGAAGAGAAAGAGAGGGAAATAGATAAGGTGGATGAAAGAAAGCAAGATGGACCGAAAAAGAGGAAAAGAGATGAAGAAAAAGGAAAGATAAAAAGGGAATAAAATAGGAGGTGGAAGAAGTAGAAACAGAAGACGAGACGAAGAGAAATAGAGAAATGAATGAAGTGAAAGAAAGTTAGACAGCAATATGGAAACCAAAAGAGAATAAGGAAAAGAAAAGATAAAAAAGCGAACGAAAGAGGAGGTGGAAGAAGTAGGAACAGAAGACGAGACGAAGAAAAATAGAGAAATAAATGAAGTAAAGAGAATAGGAAAAAAAAAAAAATCGAACGAAAGAGGAGGTGGAAGAAGTAAAAACAGAAGACGAGACGAAGAAAAATAGAGAAATAAATGAGGTGAAAGAAAGAAAGTTAGACAGAAAGACGGAAACCAAAGAGAATAAAGAAAAGAAAAGATAAAAAACCGAACGAAAGAGGAGGTGCAAGAAGTGGAAACAAAACCGGACGAAGAGAGAAAGAAAGAGAAAAATAGATAAAAAGGTGAATGAAGGAGAGAAAGACAGCCAGACAGACGGAAAGACAGGAAGCAAAAGAGTAGAGGGAAAAAGAAAATATAAAAACCGGGCGAACGAGAGAGCGGATCCGTGTTTTCTTAAGGTTCTGGGGAGAGGCTGGCTGGCAGGACCTTTTCACTCCCCGCCTCGTGTTTGCTGTGAAAATATTCCTTACTTTGAGCCCTGTTTCCCCTCATCATGCGGGGGGGCAAGCATGCACAGAGGGGACAAGGGAGGAGAGGAAGAGGGGGAGAGGAGGAAACATGAGGAAAAGGGGAAGGAAGGGGACGATAGAGAGAGGGAAAGGGAGGGGATGAGAAGGGACGGGAGAAGGAGGAGGAAGAGCGGGAAGGAGGAAGAGGGGACGGAAGGAAGAGCGAATAATGGAAGGGAGGGAGAGAGGAAAAGAGAGGAAGAGGGAAAGGGAGGAAGTGGGCAATAGCGGAAGAGGGAACAGGAGGAAGAGGGAAAGGGATGAAGAGGGGACGGAAGGAGGAGCGAATAATGGAAGGGAGGGAGAGAGGAAAAGGGAGGAAGAGGGAACAGGCGGAAAAGGGGAAAGGAGGAAGAGGGAATAGAAGAAGGATGGGTCAGGAGGAAGGAAAAGGGGAAGGAAGGAGGAAGAAGGAACGGCAGAAGAGAGGGAGGGACGGAGGGAAACGGTGGAGGGACGGAGGAAAAGCCTGACATTTTTTTCGGCAGCGCAGTTTTTCTTTTTCCTTTCATTTACATTGGTGCATTTGGAAGGGTAACAGAGTGCATGAAACCGTCTCCTTTAATGGCTTACAGTGCACCGAGAGAGAGAGAGAGAGAGAGAGAGAGAGAGAGAGAGAGAGAGAGAGAGAGAGAGAGAGAGAGAGAGAGAGAGAGAGAGAGAGAGAGAGAGAGAGAGAGAGAGAGAGAGAGAGAGAGAGAGAGAGAGAGAGAGAGAGAGAGAGAGAGAGAGAGAGAGAGAGAGAGAGCAGGAGAGAGAGAGAGAGAGAGAGAGAGAGAGAGAGAGAGAGAGAGAGAGAGAGAGAGAGAGAGAGAGAGAGAGATAGAGAGAGAGAGAGAGAGAGAGAGAGAGAGAGAGAGAGAGAGAGAGAGAGAGAGAGAGAGAGAGAGAGAGAGAGAGAGAGAGAGAGAGAGAGAGAGAGAGAGAGAGAGAGAGTATTGCATTCCATCGCACTGAAATCGCTATCGCTTATGCATTACTCATATCCACTCGCTCCGCTCAATTTACTATGCAACCCCCTCCCTGGTCTCTAACTCTAACTATCTATCTGTCTGTCTGTCTCTGTCTATCTCTATCTATCTCTATTTATCTCTATCTATTTCTCTAACTAACGAATTAACTAATTTTCTAATCTAACTTTCTAACTAACTAACTAAATAAATAAATAGCTATCTATATGTCTATCTATTTATCTCTATCTATCTATCTATCTATCTATCTATCTATCTATCATTAGTGTCATATTGAATTTTTTTAGGTAAAGCAAAGTAAGTTTCTCTACAGCATATCACTTTGTCTTTGTTTCCATCTCTCTCTCTCCTCTTTTTTTCCCCTATCTTTTAATCTATCCGTACTTGCGTCATCATATGTTTTCCAGGTCCCTCTTCCTCCTCCTCATTCCCCAACCTGTCAACTTGCGTCACCATCAATTTCAGCGAAGGAAACGGAACGCAAAAAAAAGGAGTGTTGGGGTGCTGGCAGTGATGAAGGATCCACTATACAGGTGACAGTGATTTCGAAATAAAGCTTGACACGTATACACACGCACACGCACACTCACACACACACACACACACACACACACACACACACACACACACACATACATACATAACAAAAACTATGAAAAATGCATATATGGAAATTACTAAAAGCATGAACGGAACTATCTCAACAAAATCATGCAAAAATTCACACACATACATACTTACATACATATGCATACCAAAAACTACACACACATACATAAATACATACCCGAAAATATGAAAAATACATATATGGAAATTACGAAAAGGATGAAGAGAACTAGCACAGAAAATTCATAAAAAATACAAAATTACATTACTTTCATTAAAACATATACATTAATTAAGGAACATTACGGTGAATATGTTAATAGGGAAAAGTAAAAACTGAAACTTCACTGTTAAAAGACTTTAAAAAAAAAAAATCACAAACAATACAATTAGATATAAAGTAATCGAGAAAAAAATATACTAAAGCAAAAATGAGAGACTTGTTATTATGCGCGCACACACACACACACACACATACACGAAGACCCACCCAACCATTCACTCACCCAAGCATCACAAACCACACAAACAGACCACTCGCCATCATCAACAACTAACCACCTAACCAGCCAGTGATGTCCAGGCCAGCGTATAATAGCTCATTTAACAACCTGCTGAAATTTCAATCATGTCCCGGGAAAGCAGAACAAAATACAGCGCGCCATACACCCAGCCAGGCATGAGCGCCGCAAATTGCACTTGATACATTGTGTGGGATGAGAGACCCGGCAACAAATACTGGCGTGTGTTTTTGCGAGCGTTGTTGTGGGTGTGGGTGGTTTTGTTGTTGTTGTTATTGGTGGTGGTGGTGGTGGTGCTGGGGATGGAGGTGCTGGTGGTAGGTGGCTGGAGGAGAGATGGTTGTAGTGGGGGTTGGATATTGTTGTAGTGGTAGTGGTAGTGGTAATTGTGGTAGTTAGTGGTAGTAGTTGTAGTAGTAGTAGTAGTGGTAGTGGTAGTAGTAGCTGTAATAGTAGTAGTGGTAGTAATAGCAATAGTAGTAGGTGAAGGTTAGGTTAGGTTGGGTTTGATTGGTAAGATTAGGAGGAGGAGGAGGAAGAGGAGGAATACAAATTGAGATATAATTTTTCATACTCACACACACACAAACAAACAAACAAAAACACGTAATTCACTTAAAGCCGCCGCGCAGTACTTCCTAATCTTTCATAATTCTCATGGAAATATTTCTGGCCATTAGTCTGGATTAATGGGGTACTTAGCTAACGAGGATAGGTCTCTCTCTCTCTCTCTCTCTCTCTCTCTCTCTCTCTCAGGTAAGCCAGGTAACGCAAACAAGAATACAATAAAATACAACACACCTCTCTGCCTTACACTTTTACAATCTACATTTGCCCGCCCAGGTGAGTTAGTCGGTCAGTCCCTCAGGTGTTCATTCACGCAGGTAATAATTGTAATGTCGCCAGGTAGAGGAGCCCAGGTGTGCTCAGGTGTGCTCGACGCTACCTGGTGCTCCAACAGGTTATATTGCTATTTTTCCTGCCCTCGTGGGAGATAAAATAAAGGTAAAAAGGTAAGATGTTCAGGTGCTTACTATCTTGACAGTAACGCATCTAGACAGCAAAATATTCGTGTACTCAGGGAATGGTGGTCTGGGTTTACTTTATTTTTTTTTCTTATTTTTGGGAAGATTGGATTAAATTTGCTTGTGGGTTTAAGCGACGGTTGGCACGAGTTATATTTTTTCTCCAGTGAATGAATTAATATCGTTACACAAGACTGCATTTAGCCACAGTTTGCAGGAGAGGGTAAGTGAATATACTGAGTTACTGCCTACGAGTATGATTTAAATATTAGGCAAGAGGTTGAATATGAAATGCATCGAGGTACCGCAAGCCAAGCCACTACACACACATTGCAATTTCAAGCTCTTGCAACACAGTCCCTTTCTTCGCCTCACCAACGGAGAACTAAACTATAATTCTCGAGGTTTGATTGTGCAGGTAAATATATGATTCTCCGTAGTGAAGCGCTGAGTGCATTAATAATTTACTCTGATATAAAGTCCAACACGACCACACAGTTTCTTGGCGTCTGAAAACTAGGAATTATTCACGTAACATGTAATTTGCAACTCTATTACAGAATTCATATCAGAGGTTCTTAAATGCAGAAAGGCAATACCACACAGTTTCTTGGCGTCTGAAAACTAGGAATTATTCACGTAACATGTAATTTGCAACTCTATTATAAAATTCATATCAGAGGTTCTTAAATGCAGAAAGGCAATACCACACAGTTTCTTGGGGTCTGAAAACTAGGAATTATTCACGTAACATGTAATTTGCGACTCTATTATAGAATTAAGATCAGAGGTTATTAAATGCAGCGAGGCGTTAGAGAAATCGATATATTATAGAGTAATTGAAGAGCTGACAGCCACGACTAACCTTAAGTCAGAAAGTGGTTTTAAGAGTACATTTACTACTGTTTAATAATACACTTACACCTGCGTATTTACCTTTAGAGTTCGAACCCACGGATAGAAGTTTAACGTGAACCCAAAACCACACTGCTGCTTCCTCGTACAAGACCTTGAACACTAACTTACAAGGAGGTTTAAAAGTATCAGGTTCTAGCACACACAGACCCACCTACAAACATTTATATATTCACTTATAGATTTTAAACCCACTGATTCATTACAAGATAAACCCCACACTGCTGCTCCCTGATACAAGACCTTCAGTACTAACAATGAGGTATAAAAGTATCTGATTCTAACACACGTAAACCTACAGAAGCTAAACCCACCAATGCATTCAAACACAAACCCCAAAACAACACCGTAACTAATCCTCTCATGAAAACCAACCTAATCCAAACCAACACTAAAGTAAGTCCAAAATTTACCGACACACTCTACCTCACATAAATCCAAATCTACTCACTTCCCTTGTACCCATGACGACCTCGAGTGATTTAGTCAGCCTTTCATCTCCCCAACGTAACACTAATAAAGGTACAGCAACAGTTATAACGTCCTAAACTTGGGGAACGAACGTGCAGGTGCTGAGAGTCACCCGTATAAGGGTATCCAAGAACACTACCCGATAGAGACAGAAGGAATCCAAGACCTTATCTGTAGGACTTGTTTTTGTGACTCTGAACCGGGCGAGCAGTAGGGCGCTTGCTTAAAGGTGATACAAGGGTGGGAGAAGTGTTAGGAGTGGAAGGTGGGAGACGAAGGGTAAGGGAAGGGAGGGAGAAGGAAAGATACGGTGATAAAGGGTGGATAGAGGTGTTGGAAATGGAAGGTGGAAGACGAAGGGGAAGAAGAAGGAAGAAAAGGTAAAACAAAAGTGGGAAGAGGTGTTAAAAGTGGGTACACGAACGGAAGACGGAATGAGAAAGGAATGGAAAGAAGGGGGAGGGAGATAGGAAGGAAGGAAGGATGGGAAGGGAGGGAGGGAGAAGACGGGGAGGAAGGGAAGGAAAGAAAAACGAGAAAGGAAGGGTATAGAGAGGGAAGAGACAGAAAGAAAGGGAATATATGGAAATGAAGGTAAGAGGAAAAGAGGAAAAAGGTAAAAATGCAAGATAGATAGTAATAGAAAAAATGCGAAGGAAACGAAATAGAGGAGATGAAAGAGGAAAAGAGAGAGAGAGAGAGAGAGAGAGAGAGAGAGAGAGAGAGAGAGAGAGAGAGAGAGAGAGAGAGAGAGAGAGAGAGAGAGAGAGAGAGAGAGAGAGAGAGAGAGAGAGAGAGAGAGAGAGAGAGAGAGAGAGAGAGAGAGAGAGAGAGAGAGAGAGAGAGAGAGAGAGAGAAATTAAAGGCAAGGAAGCATGGAGAGAAAAAGAGGCGGGTGGAGGGAGGAATGAATGAGGGAGAGAAAGAAATTGAGGCTTTGAAATGGAGGAGGAGGAAGAGGAAGAGAAGGAGAAAAGAAGAAAGAAATGAATACTAAGAGGAGACAAGAGAAGGGAAGTGCGAGGGAACGGAGGAAGAAAAAAAGATAAATGGTGTGTAAATGAAGAGAGAGAGAGAGAGAGAGAGAGAGAGAGAGAGAGAGAGAGAGAGAGAGAGAGAGAGAGAGAGAGAGAGAGAGAGATAGAGAGAGAGAGAGAGAGAGAGAGAGAGAGAGAGAGAGAGAGAGAGAGAGAGAGAGAGAGAGAGAGAGAGAGAGAGAGAGAGAGAGAGAGAGAGAGAGAGAGAGAGAGAGAAGGAAAGAAAGAAAATAAAAAAAATAAGAAAAAAAAGAAAGTATAAAGAAAGAGGAAAAGAAAGAAAGAAAAGAGAGAAAGAAGGAGAGAGAGAGAGAGAGAGACAGGGTTCTTTTAAAAATATATCAAAACGTACACACAAACACATCCATGTAAGCACCGTCTTCACACGTTCATGACCAAACGCACATGTCTGTACACGCACATAAAACAGTCGGAGAGTCATTTCCCTTACGCGTACACGGCTCATTACCTCCATGTACGTTTCTAAAAGGTGTGCACATAAGCTCACCCCCCCTCGTGTACACATATATGTCCTCTGCCCAAATACGTACACAAACACACATGGGAAAGAGGCAGTAAAGCGTTGAATTCGTGACGCACACATGTATGTACGTATGTATGTGTGTATGTATGTGTGTTTGTACATCGACGCGCGGTTTTAAGACCAAGGACATCAATTAAAAGCGTACACACACACACACACACACACACACACACACACACACACACACACACACACACACACACACACACACACTTGTAAGCCAAATTTTACGTTTCTATAATCACATCCAAAAAAGGGAAAGCAAATTAGTATGTGCGTATGTATGTTTTTTTTTACGATCTCTCTCTTTACTAAACCTCTTGCATTACGTTTCAATAATTAACGAACCACTGGAATTGAGAGAGAGAGAGAGAGAGAGAGAGAGAGAGAGAGAGAGAGAGAGAGAGAGAGAGAGAGAGAGAGAGAGAGAGAGAGAGAGAGAGAGAGAGAGAGAGAGAGAGAGAGAGAGAGAGAGAGAGAGAGAGAGAGAGAGAGAGAGAGAGATTGCAGAACATGTCTAGCCAAAGTAAAAAAAACAAAAAAAAAACAGCGAAAGGAGTTTATCCGACCGACCCTCGTGTTTATTATCTCCCTCTCATGGTCTGTTGGTTTGTGGCTGAGTGTATCTCTCCGTCTGTCTGTCTGTCTAGTGGCTTGTCTGTCTATTTATCTCCCTGTTTCTCGTTTTCTTTTCTCATGTATTTTTCTGTGTCCCGTTTCTGTGTATCTGTTTTTCTGTATATCTATTTTTGTTTATCTTTTCAGTATACATTAGATTCAGTGTCTGTCTGTGTGTCTGTCTGCCGCTGTCTGCATCTCTGTCTGCCTGTCTGTCTGTGTTTTTGCCTCTCTGTCTGTCTATCTGTCCGTCTGTCTGTCAGCATGTCTGTCTTTCCAATTTTTCTCTCTTCCTTTACCTTTCATTTCATTTCTTTTCCTTCCTCTCTTTCTTTACTCCTTTATGCAATCCAATATTTCCTCACCTATGATATTTCTCCCTCCTTCCCTCCCTCCTTCCCTCCCTTCCTTCCCTCCTTTCCTTCCTTGCTAAACACCTTCCTTGCTCCTCTCTCCTTCCTTCCATTATACCTACTCTCCCTTTCATTCCCACCTTCCCTCTCCCCTCTCCGTATCTCCATCCCTCCTATCTCCCCATTTTTTTTTCTCCACCTCCCTTCCTCCACAACCCACTCTCCCTTTCCATTTCCCTCCCACACTCCTATGCAACATCTCTCTCATTTACTTACCTTTCCTTTCTCTTCCCTCCCTCCCTCTCCCCTCCGTCCCTCCGCCTACCTGTCCGCCCCTCGGGTATATTGGGATGTGTCACTCATTAAGCCGCTGAAGGCCAGGTAAGGCAACACACTAATTAACAGGTGAAAGCATGGATCCCCTACCTGTATGGGGGCGGGGGTGACAGGTAGAAGGAGGGAACGGAGGGGAAGAAATTAAGAAAGAAGAGAGGAAAGGAAAAGGAAAGGAATGGGGACGGAAGGGGGAAAGGAATAGGGAAGGAATGGGGAAGGAAAGGGGAAGAAAGGGGAAGGAATGAGGGAATGCATGGGGAAGGAATGGGGCGGGAAGGATGGGGAAATATAAGTTAATGACTGGAAATGAAAGAAGAGGATAGGGAGAAAGGAATGAGGGTGAAGAGGGAAATATGGGAGAAGAGGAGATATGAAGGGGAAGGGAAGGAATGGAAGGGGGGAAAGTATAGGGTGATGGCTGGGAGGGAAAAAAATGGGGTTAAAGAGATGGGGATGAGGATTGAGAGGAAAATAAAGGAAAAGGGGAGATATGGAAGGGGGAAAAGATGGGGTGAATTATGGAAGGGAAGGTGTTAAGGAAAAAATGTACAGGGTTGTGGAGGCAAACGTGGAAGTTAAGAAAAACAAGAGGGGAAAGAAATGAGGGAGATGAGAGGAGAAAGGAAGATAAGATATGGTGGTAGAGATAAGGGAGAAATGGGAGGAAAGATGCTGGTGAAGGAGAGATGGGAGTAAAGATGCTGGAGAGGGTGATGATGGGAGCATATGGGGAAGGAGGTGAACGAAAGGGAATGGAGAGTGATTAGTAAGGGGACGAAGGGGGAAGGGAAGAGGGGGAAGGTGTGTTGTGGGTGACTGATGAGGGGTGTTGGGTAATGCTCATCTCCCTCCTTCCCTCCTCGAACGTGACTGCCTCCCCATCACCATCAACTCCACACGACCTCCACCCCTACACCACCACCACCACCACCACCATACTGACAACCATTATTTACATGTCTAATGCCTATACTATTTTCCTCCTCCTCCTCCTCCTCCTCCTCCTCCTGCCCCCCCTCCTCTATCTTCTTCTTTTTCTTCTTCTTCTTCTTCTTCTTCTTCTTCTTCTTCTTCTTCTTCTTCTTCTTCTTCTTCTTCTTCTTCTTCTTCTTCTTCTTCTTCTTCTTCTTCTTCTTCTTCTTCTTCTTCTTCTTCTTCTTCTTCTTCTTTTTCTTCTTCTCCTCCTGCTCTTCCTCCTCCTCCTTCTCCTTCTCCCTCTCTTCCTCCTCCTCCTCCTCCTCCTCCTCTTCCTTCTCCTCCTCAACAATTTCAATAACTTTCAAGCATCATAAAAGTAAATTAACCAGAAATAATTAATACCCCACATTCATTAGATACACAAATTTATCTCTAATAGTCATGTTTATAGATTCAAGAAGAAAAACAACATCAATAAGTTTTAATTTGTACTTTTCAAACTTGTTCGTGGATTTGTCTTTTCAATAGATGCGTTTCTCTTTTTTTTCCTTTTTTTTTGTGTGTGTGTGCCTCGTCTCCACCAAATTCACTCTCACTCATTACGACATATCACGACCATTCCTACCACCAGATTTCCCACCACCACCACCACCAACACCACAAACACCAAAATCACTCCTACTACTACTACTACTACTACTACTACTACTACTACTACTACTACTACCACCACTACTATTACTATCATAACCACCATCACCACTACCCCCTACCACGACACCTCACGACCAAATTAGTAAAGTCACCACTAACCACCTTCACCACTACCATCACCACCACTAAAACACCCACTCAGCCCTAAACACCTTCACGCATCATGACTTTAGGGAACAGGTCAACTGAGGTCACCTGAACCAATACCTTGACCCCCACGTTCTCCCACGCTCACCCCTCCTCCTCCTCCTCCCTATACAGGTCAAGGGTAGGGAGACATGAAGGAAAGGGGGGAGGGGGAGAGGGAGGGAATCATCTTCACTTGAAGGAGAGGGAAAGTTCGATGGAGAGGGAGAGGGAGAGAGGGAGAGGGGGAGGGAGAGAGCGAGAGGGAAAGGGAGGGGAGTCTGTATATTTTTATCTTTCACTAAAAATGCTGCAACAAATAACACACGAAGTAAAAATTCTACCGTGGAAAAATTTGGAAGCTTATGGGGGACTAAAGACAGATTGGAGAGCGATATAAAAATTGCATAAATATAGACGCGAGTAAATCAAATAAAGGGAAGGTGTGAATATATCTTAAAGTAGACAATGACGAATAAACAAGAGGATAATAATAATAATTTCACTAAAAGAAATAAATATATACAAAAAAATAAAGGAACTATCACTCTGGAAAAGGTAAACAGAAACCAAAACCAACATTACGACACAAAACAAATCATGACTTATCAAAAACAACAAAGACAAAAACACCAAAATAATTATATGTGAAAAAATCCTAAAACCAACACTGCCAAAATATTATTACAAAAAACGTTAAAAAAAAAATAAAACAAGTTACCTGGGAAAGGAAAATTGTCCGGTGATTTTTTTTAACTAATAATTGTTTGTTCTTGTGACAGGCAGCGAGGGGGAAAGGGAAAGGGGAATAGGAGAGAAAGGGAAGGGGAAGGGGGAGGAGAAGGGGCAAAAGATAAATGAAAGGGGTGGGAAGCAAAAGGAGAGACCGGTAAGCGAGGAAGGAGGAATAAAAGAGGAAGGGGAGGAAGAGAAATAAAGGGGTGGGTGTTAAAAGAATAAGAAATAAATGGAGGTATAAACCGAGGAAAAAGAAAACGAGAAAAGAAAATGCGATGAGAGCGAAAGGAGGAGGGAAGGAAGGCGAGAATGGAGGGATGAGAAACGAAAAATAGGAGGAGGAGGAGGAGGAGGAGGAGGAGGAGGAGAAACAAAGGAAATAGAACAAGGGAAAGTCTGAAAACGGAGACCAAAACAGAGGAAACAAACAGAAAGCAAAATTAATGGAGATCGATGGAGACAGAGAAGAACGGCGTTGCATAGCTAAGAGAAAAAATGGATGATGAAAGATGAAGAGGAGGGAAAAATGGAGAAGCAGAGGCACCGAAGAGGGGAAGAAGTAAGAAATGAGAGTGTTTCGCAAGTCGGGCCAAAACAAATAAATGAAGAATACAAAGGGAAAGAAACGAAAGAAGAAAAATCACACCTAGATGAAGACGGATATATTAAAGAGCGACAATAATAGTAAAAAAAAAGAAAACAAAGAATACAACAGAGGAGAGAAAATACAAATACTGCTAACACGATATACTAGAATGCCATCTTGTTAATGAGACGGAAGAAAATAAAAAAGAAAGATAATATTAATAATAGTAAAAAAAAAAGGAGCTTATGTATTATAAAACTATGCACGAATAAAAACAGTACTAGAAAACTAAACAACAAAAATACAAATACCAGATAAGAATACAAATACCAGATATAAATACATATACCAGATAAAAATACAAATACCAGATAAAAATACATATACCAGATAAAAATACAAATACCAGATAAAAATACAAATACCAGATAAAAATACATATACCAGATAAAAATACATATACCAGATAAAAATACATATACCAGATAAAAATATAAATACCTGATAAAAATACAAATACCAGATAAAAATACATATACCAGATAAAAATACAAATACCAGATAAAAATACATATACCAGATAAAAATACAAATACCAGATAAAAATACAAATACCAGATAAAAATACAAATACCAGATATAAATACATATACCAGATAAAAATACAAATACCAGATAAAAATACATATACCAGATAAAAATACATATACCAGATAAAAATACATATACCAGATAAAAATATAAATACCTGATAAAAATACAAATACCAGATAAAAATACATATACCAGATAAAAATACAAATACCAGATAAAAATACAAATACCAGATAAGAATACAAATACCAGATAAAAATACAAATACCAGATAAAAATACAAATACCAGATAAAAATACAAATACCAGATAAAAATACAAATACCAGATAAAAATACAAATACCAGATAAGAATACAAATACCAGATAAAAATACAAATACCAGATAAAAATACAAATACCAGATATAAATACAAATACCAGATAAAAATACATATACCAGATAAAAATACAAATACCAGATAAAAATACAAATACCAGATAAAAATACAAATACCAGATAAAAATACAAATACCAGATAAAAATACAAATACCAGATAAAAATACATATACCAGATAAAAATACAAATACCAGATAAAAATACCAGATAAAAATACAAATACCAGATAAAAATACAAATACCAGATAAAAATACAAATACCAGATAAAAATACATATACCAGATAAAAATACATATACCAGATAAAAATACATATACCAGATAAAAATATAAATACCTGATAAAAATACAAATACCAGATAAAAATACATATACCAGATAAAAATACAAATACCAGATAAAAATACATATACCAGATAAAAATACAAATACCAGATAAAAATACAAATACCAGATAAAAATACATATACCAGATAAAAATACAAATACCAGATAAAAATACATATACCAGATAAAAATACATATACCAGATAAAAATACATATACCAGATAAAAATATAAATACCAGATAAAAATACATATACCAGATAAAGATATAGATACCAGATAAAAATACAATAACCGATAAAAATTAAAAAGAAAATCAAGAAAATGCATACGAAAAAATCAATAAACAAACAAAGGAGGAACAAATAATACAAGATAAATAAAAAAAGACAGATGGAAAACATGAGATAAAGAGGAAATAAAGAAAGAGGAGAACAAACATGAACAACTAGAAACAGGAAGGAAAGGATTTAGCAGAGAAAGAGGAAGAGAAAGAGAGAGGAATAAAGAGAGCAAGAGAGAGAGAAAGGGAGAGCGAGAGCGAGAGAGAAAGGGAGGGAGGGAGAAAGCACATAAATTCCCCAATACATAAAAACTCCAACTCCCTATGGATACGCTTTTAAGGGATTGGATTCTCTTTGGAGCCGGATCCGAAACCTTATTGTTGGCAGCACAGCGGACTCGTCGATCCCAGTGAAGGAAGTGACTTTGATGTATTGCAGAGACGGGGGAAAATATGCAAATAATAAAGGAAACGAAGCATTAGAGCGAGCAGAACCTTTCTTTGCTCAATAACATTCCTTTGACGAAGAAAACGAAAACGTAAAAAAAAAAGGTCGGAAGTATGTATATTCGATAGAAGGGAAAAAAGGAAAAAGTGAAAAATTTGAATATCCGCATGTTAAATTTTTGTTTCTATAAATAAATGAATAGGATACAAAGGCAAGAAGTAAAAATTAATTGAAAAATCGAGGAAAGTAAAGAAGAAAGAAAGGAACAAAAGAGAAAGTACACACACACGAGACAGGAAGTAAAAAGCAAACACTAGACAAACGAGAGAGAGAGAGAGAGAGAGAGAGAGAGAGAGAGAGAGAGAGAGAGAGAGAGAGAGAGAGAGAGAGAGAGAGAATGAAAGAAAGACAAAGGAAGAGAAAGTAAGGAATAAATATAAAAAAACACGAGAAAAAAACTAATAATAAAGATAAATAAAGAAAGAAAAACACAAACTGATAGAGACATAAAGAGAAAGACACACAAAACAGCCCCTTATCACACACAGACACACACACACAAAAAAAAAAAATCCATCCAGCTCCAGCCCTTTACACTTTTCTCGCAGCGTCACTCCGGAGCGGCAGCGAAAGTCGAGGGTTTAAATGAGCAACATAAACAACGTTAGTTTAAACATTACCGAGCCTCGCCGGGCACCAGAGCCAACATTAGTCAGCGGTAATGACTCGAAACACACACTGTCCTGCCGCCATCACTCCGGCCCGACAGGTGGTTGGATGGCTGGATGGCTGGTTGGCTCTCTCTGTCTACCTGGATATACCTGTCTGTTTGTTTATTTACCTGTCTCTGTAACCGTCCGCTCTTATGCCGCCCAAATTTCCACTTACTTAGATAACTTTTTTTTTCTTTACTTTATCTCGTAGTTTTCTGTGTTTTTTTCTGTTTAATTTTCTGTCTACCTTTAATTACCTGTCTGTCTGTTTATTTACCTGTCTCTGTAACCGTCCGCTCTTATGCCGCCCACCTTTCCACTTACTTAGATAACTTTTTTTTTCTTTACTTTATCTCGTAGTTTTCTGTGTTTTTTTCTGTTTAATTTTCTGTCTACCTTTAATTACCTGTCTGTCTGTTTATTTACCTGTCTCTGTAACCGTCAGCTCTTATGCCGCCCACCTTTCCACTTACTTAGATAACTTCTTTTTTTTTCTTTATTTTATCTCGTAGTTTGTTTGTTTCTGTTTGAATTTCTGTCTACCTTTAATTACTTGTCACTCTGTTTATTTACTTGCCTCTGTAACTGTCCACTCTTATACCTCTCACCTTTCCACTTATTTAGATGACTTCATTTTTTTATTTACTTTATCTCGTAGTTTTCTGTTTGTTTCTGTTTGATTTTTTGGTCTACCTTAATTTACCTGTCCGTCTGTTTATTTACCTGTCCCAGTAACTGTCTGCCTTTATGCCCCTCACCTTTCCAATTACTCAGATAAGTTCACTTTTCTCTTTACTTTATCTCGTAGTTTTCTCTGTTAGTTACTGTTTTATTTTCTCTGTTCCAGTGTCGCCTTCTCTCATTATCCCGTACATTCCTTTGATAGCAGTGGGTCTTTTGTTTCATTCTCTGGTTCTGTCTTAATTCTCTAGACTGTTTATTTGTGGTCTATGTGTGTACCTGTCTTATTTTACGCCTCTTTCACGCTTAGTTAATTCTGTGTTTTCTTTTACTATGTCTCTCTCTCTCTCTCTCTCTCTCTCTCTCTCTCTCTCTCTCTCTCTCTCTCTCTCTCTCTCTCTCTCTCTCTCTCTCTCTCTCTCTCTCTCTCTCTCTCTCTCTCTCTCTCTCAAGACACACTCATGCATACCCATCAGCCACTCCTTCCCCTCGATGCCCATTCACCAATACCCAGCCGTCACCTTCCCTCCCTCACACCATTCACTCACAGGCACCCATCACCTTCACTCCCTTACACCATTCACCCATACCCAGTCATTACCTTCCCTCTCTCACGCCCACCTGCCCTCACCTTGCCCTCACCTGCCACCCTAATGTGTATGCCTTCGTCAGGAGCCCATACACACACACACACACACACACACACACACACACACACACACACATACATACACAGCAAACAAGATGAGGTGAAGGATCAGTCACCCGGGAGGACCTTGCTCTCTCTCTCTCTCTCTCTTTCCTCTCCCCACGTTCTGCGCAGCACTAACTCTCGTGCCACTGACCTCCTCCTCCTCCTCCTCCTCCTCCTCCTCGTAATCCAGTCATCCATAAGCTTAATCTGTCCATCATTGTCCGTTCGTAATTACACACATGATCGACGCAACACTCGAGGAAGATTCATTGTCGAGGAGGGGACGAAGCTGTTCTTTATTCAGTCTTTTAGTGAGATGGAAAGCAGTGAAGGGATATACTGTTCATGTTTGGTACGATTTTTTTGTGTTTTTTGTTTTGTTTTGTTTTTGTTTTGCATGCTTTTAGGTGTGTATGCATTTGTTTTTGCTTCGTTTTGTTTTTTGTGTTTGTTGGCAGTATAAGGAATAGATGAAAAAAAAGGAAAAAAAATAATCGGATACTACTGCTCTAAAATAAAAAAAAGGAAGAAATATAATGAAGAAAACTCACTCCATTCGCTTTGTCCTTTTTTTTTTCTCTGTTGTTTAAGGAATAAATGAATAAAGTAAAGTAAAAGCGTATCGGATAATATTGTTCTGATCTCAAGAAAAAAAAAAGGAATAAATCTAATGAAGAAAAACATAATCCCCATTCGATTTGTTGTTCTTTTTGGCGTACTTGATAATGACGGCAAAGCAATTTCACACTCAGGTAATCCACAAAGGTAAATCACGGCAAAGAAATGAGATACAGAATTATTAATAGGTTCCGTAATGAAGAGCCGTCCATCACACACACACACACACACACACACACACACACACACACACACACACACACACACACACACACACACACACACACACACACACACACACACACATCATACCCTTGGGACAAAGATAAACATAAATACGTGAAGCAAAACAATAGATGACGTAAAACAATGGAGTGAAAATGAAATAGAGACGAGTGAAAATGAATTAGAATTGACTGCAGGGAAAGGAGAGGAGAAGAAAAAGGAAAATGACAAACAGGAAAAGTTGAAAATACTGAATCAGAAAGAAGATTTGAGCAATGGGTGGCAAAAATCATACCATCTCTTATAACGAAGGAAAGGAATGGGAAGAGACGAAAAGACATCAGAAAGTGGAAAAGGAGACACTTAAACCATCGTTATTATCAAACACACGACTGGAGGAAAAGGAGAGAAGGAAATTAGAGAAGAAAAGGAGAGAGGAAATTTAGAAAAGGAAAAGAGAGAAGGAATTTAGAGGAACGAGAAAGTAGCGAGGGAATTTACAGAACCACGAATACCAAAAGGACTCATTTCGGACCGCGTGTGTACCTGTGCCGCGACCCAAAGGTGAACAACCCACCCCCAAACACCTGTGACACCCGCATTAGATAACCGATCAAGTACCTGCAACCTTTCCCTCTCTCACCTTTCCTCTGACTCACCTGTTCCACCTGACCACCTGATTGCCTCACCTGCCCTCCCTCCCTCCCTCCTCACCTGTATTAGCAAGGCGCCTTAATCTAGCGGCCAGGTGTATGGAGGGGCGGGAGAAAGGTGTGTAATGAAGGAGTACGCTCTAATTAAAGTACCAGGTGAGTTGTTAATGGGCCAGGTAAGTTGGGTAATTTGCAAGGATTGTTTCTGGAGGTAGTGGTTACGGTGGAAGGGGAAGCTGTAGTGGTAGAAGTGGCGTGAGTGATAGAAATGGGGTAGTAGTAGTAGTAGTAGTGGTGGTGGTGGTGGTGGTGGTCTTAGTGGGTGTAGAAGTAGAGAATCAAGAAAGAAGAGACAGGTCGCTCCACTCTTACTTAACCTGCACTGATTAATTAAAGTGATTAGCTGCTCCAGGTCGCGTCCAAATGGTTTAATTAAGATTTCTGGCAACACTAATTCTTGGCGCCGCCCCGCTGATTGGATTATGCTAAACAGCCGTCACTTCTGCTCCTACTCCCTCCCTCACTCCTGCCCTTTGCTACTCCTGCCCTCATGCCCCTCACTCCCTCACTCACTCACGGCCCTTACTACAACCTCACCCCTGGCCCTCACTCCCTCACTCATTTCCTTCTCCTTTACTCACCTGTCCTTACTACTCCTTTACTCCTGGCCCTTCTCTACTCCCTCTTTCTTGCCCTTGAATACTCCCGTCTCTTACTCCCTCATTGATACTCCTTCCCGTCAAGCAAGTTTCTCTCTTCCCTCATGCACTACTTCAATGTCACTCCTATCCCATTTACTCCTACTCCTACTCCTTCACTCCTGACCCTTGCTACTACTTCACTCCTGCTCTTCACTACTTCTTACTCCTGCCTTTATCTACTCCCTCACTTATGGCCTTTATTACTCCTTACTCCTAGACATTACTACTCTTTTACTCCTGTCTCTTACTACTCTTTTACTTTTGCTCCTTATCACTCCCTAACTCCTGCTTTTCACTACTCCCTTACTCCTGCTTCTTATTACTCCTTCAATCCTTGCCCCATTACTCCCTTACTGACTCCCTTTAGTTATTACTCCCTTTCAGTATTACTCCTACTTCTTTACTCCTTCTCGTCACTCCTTCACTCACTCCTGCTTCCATTTCTGTCACTCCCTCTGTCTTTCTTCTCTGGCTTGTTATCATACATTCTCCTCTCTCTCTCTCTCACTCTCTCTCCCTTTCTTTTCCCTCTTTTTTCTCTCCTTCTCTTTCGAACACAGACTTCACTCCTGCCTCTCTCTTTTTTTTCTCTCTCTCTCTCTCTCTCTCTCTCTCTCTCTCTCTCTCTCTCTCTCTCTCTCTCTCTCTCTCTCTCTCTCTCTCTCTCTCTCTCTCTCTCTCTTGTCTTTTTCCTTCCTCTCCCTTTCTCAAACCCGGATTTCTCCTTTTATTGTGCTTTATTCATCCATTTATCACTTCTTCTCTCTTATATCCTTGTTTTATCACCAATGTTCTCTTTTTCTCTCTTATATTTAGTGACCTTCGTCAGTCTAAATTCCTCTGTCTTCATACTTTTTTCATTTCTTTTTCTCCTTTCTTTGTCATTCTCCCTTTCGTCGCATCCCATTTTCTTTTTCTTTTCTTCCTCCTCTGTTATCCTGCCCTTGTGTTGTCTCTCATAATATTGTACTGTATGTCTTTTCCTCTGTTATTTGTCCTCCCTTGAATTATACTCTATGTACTCTGTTCCTTCGCTTCACTTTCACTGCCTTGCCTAACCCTTACGATGCCATCCCTTACTCATGCTGTCTGGCCTATCCCTATCCTCTCTCTCTCTCTCTCTCTCTCTCTCTCTCTCTCTCTCTCTCTCTCTCTCTCTCTCTCTCTCTCTCTCTCTCTCTCTCTCTCTCTCTCTCTCTCTCTCTCTCTCTCTCTCTCTCTCTCTCACACACACACACACACACATAATACCTCATAATTTTTAGTCTTGTCACGTACATATTACAAACAATCTCCCTTCTCTTTATCCTCTTCCACCCTTTATCTCATTTTCTAACCTCACACTTCCTATTTCCTCTCCCTTATATTCCTGACCCCGTATTTTTAAACATTTCAGGGCTTACACAGTCACAAATGTTAAGGGTTTAGTAGAGGCTGTGTTAGTATTTCCATGGGTAGTTTTATGAGCCTAGTGATGGTGTGACAAGGCTGCTGCACCATGGATGTGAGAAGCGCTCAAGAAAACCAGACTAATCTCCTTCGTGGCCTTGGGAAATAGTTTTTGTGGGGAACCGAATAAAAGCGTCTCAGAATATGGGATCTGGTACTCTTCTTCTCTCTCTCTCTCTCTCTCTCTCTCTCTCTCTCTCTCTCTCTCTCTCTCTCTCTCTCTCTCTCTCTCTCTCTCTCTCTCTCTCTCTCTCTCTCTCTCTCTCTCTCTCTCTCTCTCTCTCTCTTCATCTCTTCATTCTTTCTTTCTCTTTTTGTCTTCCTCTTTGTTTGTTTGTTTATTTGTTTGTTTGTTGGTTGGTTGGTTGGTCGGTTGGTTTCCTTCTTTCTTTTCTCTCTCTCTCTCTCTCTCTCTCTCTCTCTCTCTCTCTCTCTCTCTCTCTCTCTCTCTCTCTCTCTCTCTCTCTCTCTCTCTCTCTCTCTCTCTCTCTCTCTCTCTCTCTCTCTCTCTCTCTCTCTCTCTCTCTCTCTCTCTCTCTCTCTCTCTCACACACACACACACACACCCTGTCCTGCACCCCTTGGCACGCGCTACAGAAGCTTAATAATTTCATCTGTTTCCCGTCCTCCGCATCCTATATTGAAGCTGTCGCATGCCTTCACGTCTCCCCTTCGATTCCCTTCCTCAAATCATGAATCCCATTACTCCTGATGTCAGTCATACACCCAATTACTCTCTTGCTCTCTCTCTCTCTCTCTCTCTCTCTCTCTCTCTCTCTCTCTCTCTCTCTCTCTCTCTCTCTCTCTCTCTCTCTCTCTCTCTCTCTCTCTCTCTCTCTCTCTCTCTCTCTCTCTCTCTCTCTCCTCTCTCTCTCTCTCTCTCTCCTCTCTTCCTCCTCCTCTTCCTCTTTCTCCCTCCCATTTCCTCCCCTTGCCCCTCTTCCCTTCCCCATGTTAAAGAGCCCTCGAGTAAATAGGTAAATGAATATAAGGACTCCCGCCGTAAAAGGCAAACAGTACATATTTTACAGGTTTCTTGCGGTATTCTCGTTCCTTAAGGTAAAGAAAGACAAGCAGAGGAGTCCCGCAGGATGTGAAAAGGACCCTATTGTTTGTGGTTGTGTTCTTACTGCAGTTTTTTATGAGTAGGTGTGTGTGTTTGTTGTTTGTTTTATTTAGGTATTGTCATTGTTGTTGTTGTTTATTTCTCTCTCACGCGCACACACACACACACACACACACACAAAGAAAAGACCTTGACATGGAAATCACTCCCACTGTCTTAACCAAAAAAGAGTTACGAAGTTTTATCAAGACCAGATTGGATTGTTTTACTTGGAAGGTGAGGATGGGAGGGAGACGGGATAAAGGGGGGAGAGGGAAAGAGGGAGAGAGGGAGAGAGAGAATGGGAAGGCAAGCAGAGCGAAGGATAGAAAAGGAAATAATGAAAAAAAAAGGATAAAAGGAAAAAGAGGGCGAGGGGAGGCAAGAATGAAGAAGCAATAAGACCAGACAATCGGAAAGGAAAATACAGAGAAAGCGAGAGGAAAATGAAGAAAAAGGAAGACAAAACACAGGGTAAAAGGAGGAGGCGCAGTAATAATAAGAGAACAAGAAAGAAGCAGAATGAAGCAATAGACAAGACAGCGAGGAGATGATTAGAAGAGAAGGAAAAGAGAGAAATATAATGGTGAAGAAAGTTTATGCAAGAAGAAGAAGGAAGAAGGTATAAGAAAGGAGGAGAAAAGAGAGAGACGGAGGTAGGGAAAAAAGAAAGGGAAATCAACAGCTCAGATAGAAACCAAAAGACAGACTGTGAGCAAAAAAGAAAGAAAGAGAAAGAAAGAAAAAGAAAGAAAGAGGGGCTGAGGGAAGAAAGAGAAATCAACAGTGGAGATAGAAAGCAAAAGACAGACAGCGAGAAAGTAGGAAAGAAAAAGAAATAAAGAAGGAAAGAAAGAAAAAGAAAGAAAAAAAGAAAGAATGACCAAGAAAACGAGACACAGAGAAAGTGCATGAAATAAAAAAAGACGGAGCAAGGGAGTAAATGAGAGAGAGAGAGAGAGAGAGAGAGAGAGAGAGAGAGAGAGAGAGAGAGAGAGAGAGAGAGAGAGAGAGAGAGAGAAGGAGAGAGAAAGCCGATATTTACAATGATGAAGATGAGGAGATACTATCAGAGGGGCTCCAAGGGTTAACCAGAAAGGGCAGGGCATAGCGTGATATGGCAAGGTAGGGTGGATTATGGCAGGGTAGGCAGGGGGGGGCGGGGAGGGGGAGGAGGTCACACAACACATAATCACGCCATCTATCCATCCCCTACCCCCCCTACCCCCCCGTCCTTGTCATCCCACCCTGCCACTCTTTCCCTACCCCATAATAGCTAGTTAGGTCACTCCCTCTCCCTCCTTCCCTCTCCCTCTGTCTCCCTGCCTGCCTTCCTTCCTTCCCACCTCTTCCCTTGTTCACCCTGTCATCATATTCACCCTTAAACAATCCCCCTTGGTCTTATCTCCCTCTGTGTTTGGGTGAACGTGTGTGTGCGTGCGTGTGTGTGTGTGTGTCTGTGTGTTCGATTCAATTAGCTATCCGTGAGTTGTCTTGCCGCGCTGCCATCTGGTGGTTGGGTTGTTATCTATAACGAGCTTTCCATTTTTGTACAGGACTTTCGTGTAGAGTTTTCTTTTGTAGATACGTAGTTTTTAATAGTTTTCCCTGATTTTTTTCTCCCTCTTTCTTAATGCGGTTTTCTTGCTCTTTTTGTCTATTTTTGTTGTTACTGTTATTATTCGAGAGAGAGAGAGAGAGAGAGAGAGAGAGAGAGAGAGAGAGAGAGAGAGAGAGAGAGAGAGAGACTCAAAGGAGCAGCAAACATGCAAATAAAAATGCTTGATGGAATATGAAATTCAGAATGCATTAGGCGAAAGAAAAAATAGAGAGACAGGCTTATGCAAAACGAAGGGAGAAGAGATGGAGAGGAGAGAAGATACAAGAAGAGAAAATGAGATAGGAGAAGCGGAGAGGAGAGGAGAGGGGGAGAGAGGATAGAGGAGGAGAGGAGAGAAAAGGAATGGAGAGGAGAGGAAAGGAGAGGAGAGGAGACGAAAGAAGAGAAGATGAAAGGAGAGAAAAGAGGAAAGAGGAACTGAGAAAAGGAATGGAGAGGAGAGGAAAGTAGAGGAGAGGAAAGGAAAGAAGATGAGAGGAGAGAAAAAAAGGAAAAAGGAAATGAGAAAAGGAAAGAAGAAAGGAGAAAATGACAGAAAAGGAAAGGAGAAAGGGAAGAAGAGAAAAGGAAAATGAGGAAAAGAGAGAACAGAGAACATAGGATAGACAAATAGACAAACATACATACAGACAGACAGAGAGACAGAAACAGAGACAGAGACAGAGAGACGGGCAATGGGACCTCAC
This sequence comes from Eriocheir sinensis, assembly GCF_024679095.1. Classification (NCBI taxonomy): domain Eukaryota; kingdom Metazoa; phylum Arthropoda; class Malacostraca; order Decapoda; family Varunidae; genus Eriocheir; species Eriocheir sinensis. The sequence continues at coordinate 12,573,886 of NC_066517.1, read as the reverse complement.
ATAATGCAAGGGTCTGACCTGAATAACAAAATGACATCAAGATAAATAAAACATGGAGACTCACTCTTGCCCAGGCGCCTCGCGAAGCCACGTCACGAATGTCTCTTGATGACGTCAGCGATTTAAATAACCTTGTGTAGCGAATTCCCTCATAAAAAGAAAACGAGGGAAATGCATAAATCATCCCCCGTTTTCTTTCTCCCTCCCTCCCTCACTCCCTGACTCGCCTAAAAATAACACTGGGACAATACAAACTTTTTATCCTCTTTTTTTTTTCTTTCTATTTTCTTTCTCTATTCTTGGATCACAAAGGAAAACGAATACGTGCAAGTCTAGTGTTTTTTTTTTCTTTCTTCTTTTTCTTCTCCCTCCTCCGCGTCCTTTCCTTTGTATTTGCGTGAGAAATTAAGATCTCCAGAAATGATGAACGAGGTTTGAGATGCATGACTAATGGGGGAGTGTGGTGATGGAGATACTGTGGTGGTGCTGGGGTGGGTGGTGGTGATGGTGGGGGAAGAGGTGATTGGGGGAAAGGTAAGTGGATGGAAAGGAAAGGGGAAAAAAAAGATGATGGACGAGAGCAGAATATGAAGGAGGGAGAGAAGGAAGGAGGATGATGAGAGAGGAAAAGAAAGAAGGAAAGGTGAGATAAAGGGAACAGGTAGAAAATAAAGCACAGAGTATTAAGTTAAAGATAGATAGATAGATAGATAGATATAGATAAGATAGATCGTAAAATAGATAGATGAAAAAGCTTAGAGGAAAATAATATAGAAAGAAGTGAAGGATAATAAAACCGATAGGTAGATACAGAGATAAGAAATAGATCACGAATAGATAGAGATGCAAAAACTTACAGGAAAACAATAAAACAATAAGAAAATGAGGGATAATAAATTCGGGAAGAGGGGAGAATGGATGAGGAAAACGAACGCTCATGGGAAGGAAGAAGAAGAAGAGAGGAAGAAGAAGAATGGAGAGAAGGAAGATGAGATGCAAGAAGGTGGTCAAGGATTTAATGAGCTAGTGGAATGAGATGCAAAGGGAATGAGAGAAGAAAGTAAGGGACGAGGGGAGGGGAGAAGAAGAAAGATGCCAGAAAGAGGAGGTCAATGAGAGATTAAATAACGGAAGAGAGAGAGGGAGAAGAGAAGGAAGATCTGTGGGATGGAGAGGAAGTAAGGAGAGACGAATGAAAATGAGAAAAAGTGATTGGAGAGGAGAAAGGAGAATAATTGAGTGAAGGAGAGGAAGTAAGAGAAGCTAAAGAAATGTTAGATAGAAAGGGAGTGAGGAAGAAGAAAAGTTAGGTTTATCTGAAGAAGACGAAGTGTAGAAACGAGGCAAATTTGTGAAGAAGTGTTAATAAATGCTGGAGGGAGAAAGGGAAGAGAAAAAAATAATCTAAAAACAAAGCAAAAAAGGAATAGATAAGAATGATATGGTTGATGAAAGAGAAAGAATAAAAAGCACAAGGATGATGAGGAACAACGGTAAGTAATGAGTATATTAATAGAGGAAAAAAGAAGAGTAGGCAAAAAAATGATGACAAAGGAACCACATAAAAAAAAAAAACAGAGGAAAGAGTAGGAGGGAAAAAATAAAAGAGAAAATAGGAGAAAACAAAAGAGGAATAAGAACAGTGTATGGGCGTTTGGAGGAGAAATGATAGGAATTGAGAGAGTAGAGAGGGAGGGAGGGAGGAAGAAAAGAGGGAGGGAAGATAGAGAGAGAGAGAGAGAGAGAGAGAGAGAGAGAGAGAGAGAGAGAGAGAGAGAGAGAGAGAGAGAGAGAGTTATCACCCTTGGACTATCCTGCAGGCTAGTAAGGGACGGAGGGATGGAGGGAAAAAGGGAGGGAGGGAGGGGGAAGGGGGGGAGAGAAGGTGATGACGCAACAAGCTTCAAGCATCGTTAGTTTTCCCGGCCACGCGTCTCAACCCTCAACACCACCACCACCTTCATCACCATCAACACCATCATCACCACCACCCTTACCACCACCACAAACACCATCACCTTCATCACATCCACCATCACCAACACCATCACTTCCACCACCTTCATCACCATCAACACCATCAACACCACCATCCTTACCACCACCACAAACACCATCACCTTCATCACATCCACCATCACCTCCACCACCCTCATCACCATCAACACCATCATCACCACCACCCTTACCACCATCAACACCATCACCTTCATCACATCCACCATCAGATACCACCTTCATCACCATCAACACCATCATCACCACCACCCTTACCACCATCACAAACACCATCACCTTCATCACATCCACCATCACCTAAACCACCACCTTCATCACCATCAACACCATCATCACCACCACCCTTACCACCACAAACACCATCACCTTCATCACATCCACCATCACCTAAACCATCACCTTCATCACCATCAACACCATCATCACCACCACCCTTACCACCATCAACACCATCACCTTCATCACATCCACCATCATCTACACCATCACCTTCATCACCATCAACACCAACATCACCACCACCCTTACCACCATCAACACCATAACCTTCATCACATCCACCATCATCTACACCATCACCTTCATCACCATCAACACCAACATCACCACCACCCTTACCACCATCAACACCATAACCTTCAAGTCCACCAACATCACCATCACTTCCATCACCACCATTACCACCACCACCACCACCAATACATCCACCATTATCAAAACCCCCATCTTCATCACCACCACCACCTCCTTAAATTATCCTCACTTTCTCCCCACAAGTCCACCACCACCATATCACAATCATCATCATACCATCATCACCATCATCATACCATCATCATCATCATCACTATCATTATCACTAAAAGAAGAACAAAATCAAACTGACAAAAACGAAGAAAGCAAAGCAAAGTAAAGAAAAAAGAAAACTAAACAAGAAAGAACAAACAAATTAAAAAGAGAAACAAACAAACAAACAAACCAAGGATAGAGAGCAACAAACAGGCAAATTCACACATTCAGGTAAGAACAAACAAATGATCAGAAAAAAAACACTAAAATAAACAAACAAACCAAAGAGAGAGCAACAGACACGTAGACCCACACACACAGGTAGACAGGCAGCCAGACAGGTGAGGGGGTCGAAGTGGTCGAAGCCGGGGCCAGGTAGCCAAACACACCTGCATAGCCAACAGGTTTGCCGGCCACGAGGGAAAGTGCGACTCCCACAGCACCACACACGCCTCGGGTGAATCTATTATTGTTTTTTGTTGGTCTGTCTCCCTCCCTCCCTCCCTCTCTCGATCTCTACCTTACCCATAGTACCGCAATTCTCTACCTCTTTCACCTTCTCCTCCTCCTCCTACTTCTACTACAACTTCTACTAATACTGGTACCTTCGTTTTCTTCAGCCCTTCTTTATTCATCTCTTTATCTTTCTCTACCTCTCTCTCTACCTCCCTCTCTCGATCTCTACCTTACCCATAGCCCCGCAATTCTCTACCTCTTTCACCTTCTCCTCCTCCTCTTCCTACTACTACTACTGCTACTACTACTACTACTACTACTACTGATTTCTCCCGTTTTGTTCAGCCCTTCTTTATTTATGTATCTTCCTCTTCTTCGCCCTTTGCTTCTTTTTTTCCGTTGTTTTTTTGTATACTTTTATTTCCCCTATTTATTCCTACTACTGCTGGTCTCTCCGTTTTCCTAAGTATACATATATTCCGTCTTTTTTTATATTTGTTTTGCTTATTTTCCTCCTCGTTCTTTGCTTCCTTTTCAACCATTATCATCATTATTGCTACTGGCATCGTTTTTGGTATGCTTTTCTTCCCCCTCCTCCTCCTCCTCCTCCTCCTCCTCTTCCCTTCTATTTCCCGTGCAAAACACTATCCATTTTTTTTCTTTTATTCTCCGCTTTCTCTTCCTTTCTTCTTCTTTTAAATCTTCTTTCCATCCTTACCACCATGCACTGACCCTTGTCCTCTTCTTCCTCCTCCTACTCCTCCTCCTCCTCCTCCTTCTCCTCCTCATCCTCTTCCTCCAGCGGTCAAGTGAAGGCAAGACGTGCGTAATGGTTCTGAACAGGAGGAGGAGGAGGAGGAGGAGGAGGAGGAGAAGGAGGAGGAGGAGGAGGAGGAAACTGTCAAGCCTTGTAATGTTCTCAGTGTGCAAGGGTGAACAGAGGAAGGGAAGGGAGGAAGGGAGCAGGAGAGGGAAGAGGGGAAGGGAAGAGAGGGAAAGGGGGAGGAAGGGAAGAGAGGGGTAGGGAAGGGAAGGAGGGAAGGAAGGGAAGAGAGGGAAAGGAATAGGGAAGAAGAGTGGGGGAAGGAAAGAGAGGAGGAAAGGGAGGGAAGGGAGGGAAGTTAAAGGGTGGGAAAGGAAAGGCGAGGAGGCAGGTGAGATAAGGTGGAATAAAGAATTAATTACCTGAATCACGAATGCTTAATGTTTCTTTGTTGTTTTATTCACTTACAGGATTTCAGGACCTTTCTTTTTATCTATTTTTGTGGATTTAAGTTTTTTTACTCACTTTTATTCGCGTGATTTTAATTGTTTTTTCCTTTACTCACATGATTATTTTTTTTCACTCGTGGGATTAAAGTCTTTTCTTCTCATTCACTCGTGGATATTAATTTTTTCTCACTTTTTCGCATGATTGAAGTGTTTTTTTATCATTTTCTCACGGCATGTCTAACGTTTTTTTCTCATTTTTTCATTTTCTTTCTTGATTTGTTATTTTTTCTCATTTACTTGCAGGATTTCACGAGTTTTCTTCACTTTCTTTTTACTTCTTTTCGTGATTTCTTATTTTTTCTCATTTTTTCATTTTCTTTCTTGATTTTTTTTCTCATTTACTTGCTGGATTTCACGAGTTTTCTTCACTTTCTTTTATTTCTTTTCGTGATTTGTTATTTTTTCTGATTAAATTGCTGGATTTTATGAGTTTTCTTCACTTTCTTTTTACTTCTTTTCGTGATTTGTTATTTTTTCTGATTCACTTGCTGGATTTTATGAGTTTTCTTCACTTTCTTTTTACTTCTTTTCGTGATTTGTTATTTTTTCTGATTAAATTGCTGGATTTTATGAGTTTTCTTCACTTTCTTTTTTCTTCTTTTCGTGATTTGTTATTTTTTCTCATTTACTTGCTGGATTTCACGAGTTTTCTTCACTTTCTTTTTTCTTCTTTTCGTGATTTGTTATTTTTTCTCATTTACTTGCTGGATTTCACGAGTTTTCTTCACTTTCTTTTTACTTCCTTTCGTGATTTATTTTTTCTCTCACTCACTCGCGGTATTTAAGGATTTTCTGGGTATTCGATGACTACATATTTTCACTTTCCAATATTTCGTGTTCGTCGTGGCAGGGGACTCGATTTCATTATTCTCTCTTTTGCTGTTTACTCCATTCCCTCGTCTCCTCTCCACCACCACTCCTCTTATCTCTGCTTTTTCCTCTTTTCATGTTCATTTAAATCCTCTTTTCCACCCTCACCACCATGTACTGACCCTTGTCCTCCTCCCCTTTTATCTCCTCCTCCTCCTCCCCCTCCTTCTCCTCCTTCCACCTCTGTACTTTCACTCTCCCTTCCCGTACCATTTTTTTTCTCTCTCTCTGGAATGTACCTTCATGAGATTGTTTTTCTTGTTGACATTGATAAATTTAAAGCAAAGGTCAACACACACCTTTAACTCATTTAGGCATCTTTTTTTTTTGTCTCCCTCCTTCCTCCTGCTCTTCATTCATTCTTTTCTTACTTAACTGTCACTTTTATTTTTCATATTGTTGTGTGTTCATCGGGGGGACTCTGGGTCTAAATCAGTTTTCTTTAGGCCTATATCAATTTTGCTTGGGTCTATATCAATTTTCTTTAGGTCTATATCAATTTTCTTTAGGTCTATATCAATTTTGCTTGGGTCTATATCAATTTTCTTTAGGTCTATATCGATTTTGCTTGGGTCTATATCAATTTTCTTTAGGCCTATATCAATTTTCTTTAGGTCTATATCAATTTTGCTTGGGTCTATCAATTTTCTTTAGGTCTATATCGATTTTGCTTGGGTCAATCAATTTTCTTTAGGCCTATATCAATTTTCTTTAGGTCTATATCAATTTTCTTTGGGTCTATATCAATTTTCTTTAGGCCTATATCAATTTTGCTTGGGTCTATATCAATTTTCTTTAGGCCTATATCAATTTTGCTTGGGTCCATATCAATTTTCTTTAAGCCTATATCAATTATTTTGCATGGGTCTATATCAATATTTTATTTTCCTCTGGTGCCCTTTCTTCAATTTCAATAATAATAAAACCAATAATAAGAACAATAAGAATAAGAATAACAATAATGACAATAATGATACTCTCCTCCTAATCTTTATACTATCATTAAATTTCTTTCCTTTTCCTATCCCTTATTCTTCTTCTTTTCCCTCTCCTTCCCTTACCTTCCCATACCCATCTTTCTCTCCCTCTCGTCTACCACTCCCAGCACTTACCTCCCTCCTCCCTCAATATCACTGGTAAAAGGGGGGGGGGGGTAAGGGTGATTGGGGGAGGTTAGGGGGAAGATAAGGAGGGTGAGTAGAGGGGAAGGTAACGGGGAGGTAATAGCCTTTCCTCTCCCTTTCGCCTACTCCTCCCCTCCCACACCCTTGCCTTTCTCCCCCAACACTAATATCGTAGGGGTAAGGGTGATGGGGAGGTAAGAGGAGGAGAGAATGGGGGCGGGGGGACGTAATGGGGGGTGGGTGAGGTAATGGGGGCGGAGGTAATGGCCCCTCCCTTAATGTCATCCTATCACTTAGCGCTGCGTGGCTTCACAAGTAACTAATTTACGGCCTCCAGGAGATAACGTCAGACTCAGATAACGACAAGAAAATCCTATTTGAAACTCTCCTCCCTCTCTCCCTATCCTCTCCTCCCTTCCCTCTCTCTCCCTCTCCCGCACTCGCTCTTCTCTCCTCCTCCCTCCCTCACGCTCATGTCTTTTGTTGCTTCTGCTTCTGCTTTTTACCTTCTTCTTCCATTCCTTCCATTTTATCCACTCTCCCACTTCCTGATCGCTTCTTTCGTTTCTGCTTCCTTCCTTCCTCTTCTTCTCAGTCTCTCTCTCTCTCTTCGTTCTTTTCTCTTCCCCTCCCTAACGCTCATGTCTTCTGCTTCTGCTTTTTCTCCTCTTTTTCCATTCCTTCCCTTTTCTCTGTCCCTTCCCTCCCATTTTCTGATCACTTCTTCCATTTCCCCATTCTTCTTTTCTTATAACCTTCGCTTCCTCCTCCTCGGCCTACTCCTCTTCATCCTCTTGCTCATCTTCCTCCTCCTATTTGAACCATCCTGCCTTCATTCCTCTCTCCTTCCTTTTTTTTCATATCTACCTCTCTTGTTTTCTTTATTTCCTTTCTTCCTCACTCTTCCGCGTACTCGTCGTTTTCTCCTACCCCTCCATTTACTAATACTTCTTTTTCTTCTTTCTTCGTCTTCATTCACCCATTATGACCCTTCTCTCTTCTCCTTCTCTTCCTCTTCCTCCTTCTCTTCCTCTTCCTCCTCCTTCCTCTTTCAATTTTATAGTCTTTTTTCCCCTTAATGGCGACAGGCGTGATTTAGTACTGAATGTGATAGTGGTGGTGGTGGTGGTGGTGGTGGTGAAGCGATGGAGGTGATGGTGGTGATAGCAGTGATGGTGATGTTCGCGGTGGTGATGGGAATGGTGTCACGGTCTTGAGATGTTCAGGAGGAGGAGGAGGAGGAGGAGGATAATGGGTAGAAGAAGAAGAAGAAGAAGAACAACAACAACAACAACAACAACAACAACAACAACAGCAACAACAATAAGAAAAAACAAGAAGAACAAGAAGAACAAGAACAAGAAGAACAAGAAGAACAACAAGAACAAGAAGAACAAGAACAAGAAGAACAAAACGAGCACGAACAAGAACAAGAACAAGAAGAACAAGAACAAGAAGAACAAGAAGAACAAGAAGAACAAAAAGAATAAGAAGAACAAGAAGAAGAAGAACAAAAAGAAGAACAAAAAGAAAAAGAAGAACAAGAAGAAGAAATTTGGGAGGATAAGTAGATAGAGTGGTAAGAGGAGGCGTCGAAGGGATGGAAGAGAGAGATGGAAGAGAGGAAAAGAAGGGATTCAAACAAGCTCTGGCAGGCAAAACAAAAACAAACAAAAAAACAAATAAATAAACTGAAAAATAGGTAATGGGTTTCTTTTGGCGTGTTTCAGCATACATAAAAATAGAAAGTTGATGCTTTATGGTGTCGTTTCCGCCGCTTCTGTCGCTAATAAATCCAACACACCTTTATCGCCGCCACGCTCCGCCACCACGCCAAGACACAAAAACAAAAGCAAAAACATAAACCAAGAGGGAAAACAACAACAACAACATCACAAGAAGAATTAACGTCGACGAGAAGTTAATTTATGGACAAAGTTTATTGCATGGGAGGAAAGAAAAAGAAGGTAGGAAGGAAGGGAGAAAGGAAGGGAGAAAGGAAGGAAGGAAGGGAGAAAGGAAGGAAGGAAGGAAGGAAAGAAGGAATATGAGAATAGTAAACCTGGGTGACATTTTTCATTGACGGAGATATATATATATATATATATATATATATATATATATATATATATATATATATATATATATATATATATATATATATATATATATAGAGAGAGAGAGAGAGAGAGAGAGAGAGAGAGAGAGAGAGAGAGAGAGAGAGAGAGAGAGAGAGAGAGAGAGAGAGAGAGAGAGAGAGAGAGAGAGAGAGAGAGAGAGAGAGAGAGAGAGAGAGAGAGAGAGAGAGAGAGAGAGAGAGAGAGAGAGAGAGAGAGAGAGAGAGAGAGAGAGAGAGAGAGAGAGAGAGAGAGAGAGAGAGAGATAACCTTCTTCCCTCCTCCTCCTCCTCCTCCTCCTCTTCCTCCCTCTTCACCTCCTTTTCTCTCCTTCCTTCATTCCTTTTCCTACCCTCAACCATCCCTTCCCTCCTCCTCCTCTTTCCTCTTTACCTCCTTACCTCTCCTTCCTTCCCTCTCTCTCCTCGATTTAACCCTCCTTTCCCTTCTCCTCCTCTCCTTCCTTTCCACCCCTTACCTATTCCTTCTTTCCTTTCTTCCTTTTCCTACTCTTAATCCTCCATTCTCTCCCCTCCTTCCTCCCTTCCTTCCCTTTCCTCATCTTAACCCTCCCCTCCCTCCCTTCCCCCACCTCTCAAAAGAAAAGGAAGACGAGACTCCATTTTCTACGTAAAGCGATATTTTACTCAAGTCATCTGCACGTAATTGCTTAAAAATATCCCGCGTCTCTTCCCGAAACCCCTTGACAACGACTTCAAGAGATTTCCAAAGTGATAATTTCCCACAAAGTCACCGAATCATAATGACTTAAAAATACGCTTCTTCCGTCTATCTCCTCCTCTCCATTCGCTGCACGTCGCCTTCAAAGAAAACGGGGTATCATTAAAGAGAGGGAGAAGAAGGGAGGCGGAGAAGGGGAAGGGAGGAAGGAGGAGAAGGAGAGGAGAGGAGGGGAGTGTCTTCGGTGAACTCTCCCAGCGGTTTCTTTTTCGTTTCTTTTCCTCATGTCTTTGGCTGCGTGGAAAGGTCCTTGAACTCTAAGGATGCGGTGATGTCCCAGTATTGCATTGTGGTTGTTGTTATGAAGAGGAATCCCAAGAAACACTCCCTCAGTTAGCCAAGAAACACTACAACACTGTTTTTGTCTTTTTCCATTGTTTCAACTCCTACGTACAAGGGTCCTCGGACTTTGAGGATACGATGATGGCTTAGTGTTACATTGTTGGTGCTGTTACGAAGAGGAACTATAAGAAACACTTCCCCAGTAAACTAAGCAACACTTCGACTAATGCTTTCTTTCTTTTCTTTTCTACCATCTCTTCAAACTTTCCTCCGTGCAAGAGCCTTTTAAACTGAGGATACGGTGATGACTGTGTTGCATTGAGGATGTTGTGAGAAAGAGAGGTCCCCAAGAAACACTTCCCCATTAAGCTCTGCAACACTACTATTGATGTTTTTTAATCTATTCTTTTCCCCGGTACTTCAGCTCCCTGACTATGAAAATTTAAGATGTGGTTATGTCTAAGTATTGCATTCTGGGTGTTGTGAGAAAGAAAACCCAAAGAAACACTCCCAGTAAGCCCAGAAACACCATCACCAACTCACACAAAAAAAGATACAATACACACACCAGACAAAAACACGTACACACACTCACTCACTCTCCCTCCCTCCCCTTCTCCCTCCCTCTATTTCTTTTTCTTCGCTCTACTTCCTCGCGATTAGGCATTCTACGTACGCCTTCCGCTTTTTAGTAGTGTTCTGTTGTTCTCCACTTTGATTAATGTCTTTTTTTCCCCCCTTACTTTCACTCGACGATGTGGTGTTGTTGTTGTTACTGTGGTGGTGGTGGTGGTGGTAGCAGTAGTGGTGGTGGAGGTGGGAGGAAGAGGAGGAGGAGGAGGAGGACGAGGAAAGGAGAAAGGAAGATGAAGTGCAACACCGATAAAGATAATGATGCAGGTAATATTGGAGGAAGGGAGGAGGTGACGGGAGCGGAATAGAGGATAGTGGTGATAGTGGTGGTGGTGGTGGTGGTGGTGACGGTGGAGGTAAAAATAGACTAGAAGAGGATGGTGATACTGGGAGAAGGTGGTGTGGTAGAGGTGGTGGCAGACGAGGTGGTGGTGGAGTAGCTGGAGGTAGAGAAGATAATGGTGATGATGGTGGTGGCGATGGAGGTGGGAATAAATGATGGTGAAGATGGTGATGATGATGGTGATGAATACAATGAACAAAGTACTCAAGAAAATGGCAATAAAGATGGAAAAGGAGGGATATGAAAGAAGTTAAAAGGTGGTGGTGATGATGATGGAAAATAACAATGATAGTAGAGGAAGAGATGAAGGTAACAAAGAAGAGTGTAAGATAAATAAGAAGAAAAAGAGGAGCAAAAGGGGAAGAAGAGAAGTAGAGATGAAAATGGCAAAGGAGAACGTAAGATGAAAAAGAAGAAAAAGGATAAAAAAAGGGAAGAGGGAAGGAACAGACGAAGATGACAAAGAAGAACCTAAGATGAAAAATAAGAAAAAGGAGAAAGAAAGGGAGAACAAAGAGGTAAAGAGTAAGAGGGGAGATAAAGATAAAAATGGCAAAGACGAACCCAAGATAAATAAGAAGAAAACGGAGCCAAAAAAAAAGGAGGAGGAGGAAGAGGAGGAGAGAGGAAGAGACCGAAATCCATTGAAAGTAGCCAGCATTTCTCTCCCCATTACTAACTTTTACCTCCCCATTCTTTTCCCCTTTTTTCTCCCCATCGAGCCGGAGTTTAACGCAGTCTTCGCCTCGCCTTTGTGCAGCTCGGCGGGAGGACATGAAGCCGGGCCGTAATTGCACCTCCCGACTTCGCCGTGTTCCCCGAGATGCCGTTTTTCTCCCTCTTTTATACATGGATGAATGGGCGACGTGATTGAGGGAGCGAGCGAGAGGCAGAGATAGATGGGTAGACACATAGATAGGTAGAAAGACAGAGATAGATAGATAGATACAGTTAGAAAGACAGACATAGATTGATTGTAGATATGGAGATAGGAAGATAAACATAGATATATAAATAGAGATAGACAGATAGATAGAGTTAGAAAGATACATAGATAGATAGATAGATACAGAGACATACATTTAAACAGACACAGATACAGATACAGATACAGATAGATAGAGAGAGATAGAGAGAAAGAAACATACATACAAAAAGACACACACACACACACACACACACACACACACACACACACACACACACACACACACACACAGATAAACAGGAAAAAAACGTAGAAAGAGACACAGACAGACAAAGCATACCAGACTAGACTAGACAGACAGACAAACAGACAAAAACACAGACAAACATAGAGAAGTAATATAGACATGGAAAAAAAAATACATATGTCATCTCTTCACGCTATCAGACCAGACGACCTGACACACACACAAACAAACAGAGGCAAACAGAGAGGAGTAATAAGGACATGGAAAAACAATACATGCTTCATCTCTCAAGGCTTTCATTGACGCATAAATTCCGTCTCCTCGCCGCCTCGATTACAGACCATCGGCGCCTAAATCAAAGGTTCAAGTAAATGTGTTTTGGCTGACGTAAGGATGCAAGCAACACACAAGACAACAAACAAAACAAACAAAAGACAATCTAATAAACAAAGATATAAACAGAGAAACAAAAGAAGTGACGCTGATTATAATGAGAAAATAATAATGTCTCTTTTATTTGTACTTTATTATTCTTTTTATTTTTACTCGTTTTATATTTGAAAACTCGTATACAAAGAGAAACATATGTAGTAGTTCAATAGTTATGTTTATCCTAGTAATATTTAGATAGACAAACAAGAGAATACAATAAGAAAATTAATACGTAAGGCTTTTGTGTCTATAGATGATGGTATCTGTGCCAACCATAGACGAAAGGAGGCTAAGACTAATGCATTTACTATAACAGAATCTATATGTAAAAGTGTTGTTTCTATAGACAACATTAAGAAAACCCAATCACCCGAAACCCCTTGAAAAATGACGTACAGATTCTAATTTCATGCAAGGAAGACCAGAGAAAGTGCAAGTCTTTTGTTTCATTACATCTGCAATCTTCATCTCCTGTTGCTGTAAGGAATGAAAGTGATGGTCTTTTGTTTCCAGTGCGGTCAATTCTCGATAATAATCTTGAACTACAAACCAGGCAAAAGATGATAGCAATGAAGTGGTTTTGCGTTTGTATAAGTGATGTAATAGTTTTTTTTTTTTTACAGTAAAGGAACCAGCTCAAGGGCAAAAAAACAATTGGGGAAAATAAAGTCCGTTAATCGCTGCCTCTATAAAGAAAAAGGGTATAGATATGTGGCCAAAAGAGAGGTCAGTTTCAGGTGGAAGTAATGCTGTTGTGTTCTATATGATGAAAATAGCATTTTTAGAGGACACGATACATTAAAAAGCTACAAAACATCACCCACGGCAATGAAAGTGTTAGTTTTTTTTATTCAACGAGTGATTAAACTGAGAAAACTGCTCCATTAATTTATGCAAACTTCAGGGCATTCATTTATCGAAAGTTCAAGGGTGATAGAATGAGAAAAAATGACATAGATAACAGAGAGAATAGTAAGAAGGGAATGTGGAAAAACAACAAGTATTATTATTATTATTATTATTATTATTATTATTAGTAGTAGTAGTAGTAGTAGTAGTAGTAGTAGTAGCAATAGTAGTAGTAGTAGTAGTAGTAGTAGTAGTAGTGTAGTAGTAGTAGTAGTAGTAGTAGTGTAGTAGTAGTGTAGTAGTAGTAGTAGTAGTAGTAGTAGTAGCAAAAGAAAAAAACAAAATATTAATATGAATTAAAATAAGAATATGGATAAAAAGAATAACAAATGGAAAATTTGGAAAACTTGGAGAGAAAAGTAAAGAAAAACACAAACTAAACACGAAGCCACAAAAGAACAGTAGTAAAAGAAAACAAAAAAATAAGAATATGAATCACAATAAAAGAATAGACAAAAAAAAAGTATAAATGCAATACTCGCTGTACAAAAGGCAAAGAAAAGCACAACAAACAAAGCACAAAGGAAGCACGAAACAACAAAGCTCCACACACATAAAGGAAGGGGATGACACGCAGACAAAGGGAGAGAGAAGGAATCAATAATTATAATCAGCCGCGTCTGGCCCGGAGATATCCATTAACACAGGTAATCTTGGAGGCCAATACCCGATCGGCCAGGTGAAAGGAGCTGCAGGTGAGGCCCGCGAGGTCACTCTCTCAGACGTGCGCGGAAACGGAGAAAAGGTAAGCAGGCAGGCAGGTAGGAAGACAGGTAGGAGGGTGGACAGGTAGATAAGTAGGTAGGTGGATAGATAGGTAGTTAGGTAAGTAGGATCGTTAGTAGTTATAAAGGTATGTAGATAGAGAGCAAGATAGATAGACAGACATATAGATAGATTGATAAATAGAGATACGTAGACAGATAGATAGATAAACAGGAGGTAAGGAGGGAGGGAAGGGGAAGAAGAGGAAGGAAGGAAGAAAGAGGTAGGAGATAAAGATGGAAGAAAGGAAGGTAAGGATGGAAAATGTTGACGAATGGACAGAAGAAAGAGAAGTAAGGAATGGATAAGAGTAAACGAAGAGAGAGAGAGAGAGAGAGAGAGAGAGAGAGAGAGAGAGAGAGAGAGAGAGAGAGAGAGAGAGAGAGAGAGAGAGAGAGAGAGAGAGAGAGAGAGAGAGAGAGAGAGAGAGAGAGAGAGAGAGAGAGAGAGAGAGAGAGAGAGAGAATAAATGGCACAAAGAACAAAAGCGCAACACACGTTCATGCAGTCTTTTCTTTTCAGAGCGTTCAACGACATGACAAACGGAGCGGAGAGTGTTACGTTAATATGAAAAGGAAAAGGAAGATAAAAAAAAGCAGGGCAAGTTTGAAAGAGGAAAAGAAAGACAAAAAAAAGTGAGGGGCAAGGAGGAAGGAGGGAAAATAAAGAAAACGAGTAGAAGGAGGAGGAAGGGAAACATCTGAGAAGCAGTTTATTTGTACTTTTTTTATTATACGAAGGATAAAGAATAAAGAAAACGAGGGAAAGATTGAAGGGAAACATTTTGAAAAGCAGTTCATTTGTTCTTAAAAAAAACTTAATATTTAACTTACTCGCAAAAAAAGGCGAATGAACTAAAGGAAATCATTTGCGAAGAAGAAAAGGAAGTAAAGAGGAAGAAAGGATGGAAAGAAAAGGGAGAATAGAGGAATGGATGTATTTTTTTAACCATCCTCTTCCTCTTACTCCTCTTCTTCTTCCTCTTTCTTCCTTCTTTATCAATGAATTAGGAAAAAGGGAAAAAGAGAAGAGGGAGAGAATAGACGAGTAGATGTATTTTTTAACCCTCCTCCTCCTCCTCCTCTTCCTTCTCCTCCTCTTCCTCTTCTTCTTCCTTCTTTATCACGGAGTTAGGAAAAAACTAAGCTAAACAGAGAAGAGGGAGAGAATAGAGGAGTAAATGTATTTTTTAACCCTTTTCCTCCTCCTCCTCCTCCTCTTCCTCTTCTTCTTCTTCCTTCTTTATCACGGAGTTAGGAAAAAAACTAAACAGAGAAGAGGGAGAGAATAGACGAGTAGATGTATTTTTTATCCCTCCTCCTCCTCCTCCTCTTCCTTCTCCTCCTACTCCTCTTCTTCTTCTTCTTCTTCTTCTTCCTTGCTTCTTTATCACTCTGAGTTATCACTGCAGTATTTTATCTCTGGAGTGCCTGTATTGCATGGCGGCGTGTTGTTGTTGCACCCCGACTTGTAATTATGGGCTTTTCATCCGCTGGCTTGTTTTCCTGCTTTTTTTAAGGGGTAACAACTGCATAACGGGGCTTGATTGTTCTGTTGTTGCCGTGCCTGCCGCTGCTGCCGACCGTGCCTTGAGTCGTATTTCACTGCCAAGACTGAGATGAAGAACACGCCAGCGCCCGCTCACTGTATAATCCGTGCTAAGTACGATGCGTAGAAGTAGAAACACAGAGACATAATACACAAACCCTTCAGGAATATACATAAGTGTTTTGATTTAGTTTTGGGGATAGAATAAAAAGAAACACTTAGCATTACAGCTCCATCTGATTAACATTACTGAGAAAATATATGCATATCACATAAGCACTTCAGGAATCTACATAAGTGTTTTTATTTTTTTTTGCGATAGACTAAAAAAAGGACTTACCATTACATCTCTATCTGATTAACATTACTGAGAAACTATAAGCGTATCACATAAGCCCTTCAGGAGTTTAAATGCGTTATGATTCTCTCATTTTTTAATGGACTAAGAAGAATCGCGTATCATTACTACATCGGATAACTTCGCCACTGAGTTATGAACATTACATAAAAAATACCATACAAATTACTTTAAAATGAAGCTAATGAACGTCAAAATAGAATAAACATTAACGGTGCACAAAATTAAGCTTCGTCGGGACACAAACACTCACTAAACATCGGTGCTGTTATCTTGAAAACATTGTGTAATCAAACATATATACGCACACACACTAAAATTAGACATCACATCAACGCAAACAGATTTATCATTACAAACGCACTCTTGTGAAGGTTGTTGTTGTTCGCCTCCTCCTCCTCCTCCTCCTCCTCCCCCACCTCCTCCTCCTCCTCCTCCTCCTCCTCCCCCACCTCCTCCTCCTCCTCCTCCTCCTCCTCCTCACATCGTTTCTCCGTTCCACCCCGTCACCCCGCCAATTATTCTCCCCGCCCCTCTCACCCCACACCCCATACATCACCCCTCTTCACACACACACACACACACACACACACACACACACACACACACACACACACACACACATACGTCCCCCCCTCCCCCTTCCACACACAATGCGAGTAGGCGACGTATAAGCGACGTATTGAGTTTTAAGTATCGGTTTATAGTGACGTTTGGGTATTTATGCGTGACGGAAGAAGACAATAAAGGGAGAAAAAGTGGTGGCGTTAATATCGAAGTCTGCCGCTTGAGGGATTAGAATATAGAGTCAGTGGCAGGAAAGAAATTGACTTTTTAATGAAGCTGTCCGGTAAAGGAATAAACCAAGAGTGTAATGAACCTAAAAACTGCTCAACATAAATCATAAAACTTGAAATATTAAACTTAAGCTCTAAAGGTATAAATTGGCCACTCCTCTAACTCTTTATAGGAGCAGAGGTAGGTTTTTTTTTTTTTTTTTGTTATCTTTTTTTTGCTGAACTCACTCGCGTCTACTAACCGAGAGAAAAGCGATCAAGTTAATACAAAAAAAAAATAAAAAAGGAACTAGTGTCATCACATTTTTTCCCTATTTTTACTTTTTTTTTGTTACTTCACGTGAAAATGAGAAAATGATTATCACGTTCACACCTCATTCATATTTTTTTCTTTCGTATTTCCCTTTTTATTTTTTTTCTCTTCCATATATTCTATTTCTTGACTTCATATTCAGTTTATTTTCCTCCTCTTCTCATTTTCTACTTGTTTTCAATTTCATTTCCATCTTTTCCATTTTTTAAATTTTTAACACATTTTTTTATCATTCATTAGATTTTTTTATCGCCATTTTATTTTATCACTAATTACTATCCCTTTTCTTTCATTCCTCTGCTTGACATTTTTTCACAACCATTACCTTCATCTTCCATCTCTTTCTTTCTAATTTCCTCCGTTTTCCTCTTTTTATCTTACAACAATTATCTCCAACTTCTTTTTTACAGACATTGCGCCATCGGTAACCACTAACTACCTAACCGCCCAAACAACTAACTCTAACTAACTCTCCAAGTACACCCACACCCATACCCTCAATGAATAATATATTTCCCCGGTGTGTGTCTTTTCTACAGTGTTTGCGCCATCGGTAACCACTAACTACCAAACCACCAAACAACTAACCGGCTAAATAACTCTCCAAGCACACCCACACCCACACCCTCAATGCGTAATAAATTTCCCCGGTGTGTGTTCATGATTAACTGGGCTGTCAACCAAATTAATTTCTGCTTGCTCTTCATCTCATTTCTGTCTGCCAGCGCGCCTTCGTCTGAGCCCTCGCCAGGTGTTTGTCTCCGTCTGCTACATCTCCTCTGTCTACCTGCTAATCGTTCCTGTCCATCACTTGCACCATTCTCCTCCAATCCCCCTCCTACTCCTCCTCGTCCTTCTCTTTATTCCTCATTCATTCACCTGTTCCTCCACCTTTAATCAAGCTCACATTTCTTTTTCTTCTTTTCCCTCTCGTCCTTATCTATATCTTCCTATTCTTACTCCATCTTCTATCTTTCTCTCCTATCTTTATTCTTCATTCATTCTTCTTACTCCGGCTTCAATCATTCTCACATTTCCCTTTCTTCTTTTCATTCTCGTCTTTCTCACTGTTCTTCCTCCTACTCCAACTCCATCGTCAATTATTCTCACACTTTCCTTCTCCTTCACGCCCTTCTCTTTATTCCTTCCTCCCCCTCTTACTCCACCCTTCTTTCTTCTTTTTCTCATCCTTCCGTCATCTTCATTTTTTTCGTCCTTCTCTCGCCTTTCTCCTCTTCCTCCTCCTCCTCCTCCTTATTTTTTCACCTTTTAGTACTCCTCCTCCTTCTCCTCATCCTCCCTATCTCTATTTAGCTAAGCATCCTCTTCACTCCTACTCCTCTTCCTCCAATGTAGTTGTGTCCTCCTCCTCCTCCTCCTCCTCCTCCTCCTCCTCCTGTGTCCTCGTCTTGCTTCATTTGGTGCGAAGGTCCTCCCAAGCTTGTTCTTCGGCTAGGTGATTAAATGTTTAGTGTTTGTGACTCGTAAGGTGTGTGTGTGTGTATGTGTGTGTGTGTGTGTGTGTGCGTTAGAGAGAGGGATACAGACAAAACAGACAGAGACAGCAAGCGAGGCAAGAGACAGACAGACAGACAGACAGACAGACAGACAGACAGACAGACAGACAGACAGACAGACAAACAGACAGACAGACGGACATCACTTACACACACAAACTCACACACATACACACACACAAACCACAAGACGCTAAGATAAAACAAAACAAACAAAGAAATCACCACCAACGATATCACAGCGGATCAGATTGAGAGAGGAAGAGTGAGAGAGTGAGAGTGAGAGAGAAAAAAAGAGATAGAGCAAAGGGACACACAGTAGGTAGGGGAGCCTAAAACGTACCTCACCTGTGGAGCGCGAGGCTTATTAGGGCGGCAGGGGGGCGAGAGTTACCTGTTGGTCACGCCGTGTAGCAAGGCGTTTTAATACAGGTAATTTATAGGTAACATTTTGTATCAATTAAGGTGTGTGCTCATTAATTAAAGGGCCCATTAGAAAGGTACATACGGGAATGGCTAGGAGATTAATTTTACTCTTGATCTTTATAAGGTGTGGGTGAAAAATATTTACAAGGGTGGATGTAAATGGTTAACGACGTCATTTGTTACTCTTTAAATACGAGGCTGTAAAAAAAAAAGGACGAAGAAATGAGGTACAAATTAATGAAAGCGATTTTTTTTATTATATTAGTTATGTGACGAAAATAATGACCAGGATAAAAAAAAATAAAAGAACAAAAATGATAAATGAAAAAGAGAAATGAGAGAAAATGGGGAAAAATGAAAAATGAGAAAAAAATGAGATAAATTAAATGAAAAAATGAGAAATCAGAAAAAATGAGACACGAGAAAAAAAGAGAAATGAGAAAAATGAGAAAAAAAGAGAAATGAGAAAAAACGAGAAATGAAAAAAACGAGAAAGGAGAAAATTAAAAAGGAGAAAAAAATGAGAAAAAAAAGAAATGAGTAAATTAAAAAAAAGGAGAAAAATGAGAAAAAAAATGAGAAATGAGAAAAAAAAGAGAAATGAGAAAAAAGATAAATGAAAAAAAGAAAGATATAAGGTACAGTAAAAAAAGCGACATCATTTTTTTTCCTATCCTATTTATGTGACGAAAATAATGACCGCGATAAAATGCGAACCCAGAGAGAAAAAAAAAGAAAACAGTGAAAATAATATCGTCCGTTGTTTTGGTGTTTTAGTTCGTCTAATGAACGTTATTAATAAGGTGTTTGTATCGCTTAGATCA
>NC_066517.1:12471676-12549176 GCF_024679095.1 Eriocheir sinensis | reverse complement strand
ATAATAAACAAACGGAAAAACGAGAACAACGATGCCACCAAACGCAGGGAAATAAATAAACACGTTCCCTTTTTCTTTGTCTCGGACGCCAAGGGGAGACTCAACACAATCTCGCCAGCCAATCACGCCGCCACTAAGAGCGGGAGTCTCGCGGCCATACACGGACATTCAAGCCTTAAATCGACTCATCCCGCCAGCCAGCCATTAATCAGGGGCAGGGACTTGATTCGACCAGCCCTAATTTAGCACTCCAGCGAAGGGCACGAATTAGCTGCGTCTAAAAGCTCCGATAAAGCCACATTATAGAAACCAGACAGCCGACGCCGGGCTCACACATGGCTGGAAGTTAAGAGCAAAGGTCACGTGATTGGGCTAAGTGTGAGGGCGAGGTGAGTGATGTGCCTCGAAGTTTAGTGTGACAAGTGTGTCCGGAACGAGGTGAGCGTTAGTGTTTGGGTCGTCAGGGTCAGTAGCTAATCGGGGACGTTACAAGATTATCCCACTGACGTCCTGGCAGCCAAGACACGCAACTAACATGCGTAGAGGCGTTCAGTAACATGCTTAGAAGTGTTCAGGGTTCAGTTAGTGTTTGGACTTGAGGGTCGTCAGGGTCAAAAGCTGATATCCCACTGACGTCCTGACAGCCAAGATACGCTACTAACATGCATAGAGGCGTTCAGGCAAGTGGAGCACGTCAGTAATATGCACGGAAGTGTTTTGACAGCTGTAACGTACTAATGACCCGGGAAAGAGGTATTGTAAATCACCAGTAGCGAAGTTACGGACATTCTGAACATGGAGAAAGGTGTTAAAAAATGCATTGGAACAAGAACACAAAAAAGAGACATTCGGACCTAACTTAAAAATGTCGCTTTGAAGACCCTGAAAATAAAGCTGAATAACAACTAACGATGATATCAAACTAATTTCGTCCAGTTCTTAATTCTGGTAAAACCTAAATGTCTATATGAAGAAGACAAAATAACTAGAACCACATACGTCACTTTGAAACACTAGAAATAAAACAGAGAAAACAAATTATCTGACAACACGTTTAACCCAATTTTTAGGTCTAGTAAGAAAAACTAGAACCACATGTGCCACTACCTGACCTGACCTGACATAACTTAACCTAGCCTAACAGATTCTCAATATACTAAACAGAGCAGAAGTAGAAACCAAACCGAACCAGACCACACAAAATTAACAGACCCAAACTAACCACACACACACACACCTTCACCTCATCCGTCATTTTGCACCTGACACCTCAACAGCCCACCTACCTACCTGGCCGCCACACACCCGCCCGGACACCTTCCCCGCGCCACACACGCCCCGACACCTGACACCCACACCTGACACCTCGACACACATTCACTTGGACACGGAGGACGCCCGGGACACCTGCCTCGTGACTCAGGGAGCGCGTTACCGGAGGCGACTCACTCCCCTTCAGGTGCAAATTAGATACCTGTCGCCGCCTCAAGGTGTGACGCGCCAATTTCGGAGTCTCAATGGACGTTCCTGATTAATAATTTTCCCGGTGAATGCAAATGAAGAATCGGGTGAGGCGTGTGGGTGTCGCCGATCGTTTTAGCTTTGTTTTGCTTTTTAGGTGTTTCAGAGTAACATGTGGTTCTTGTTTTGCTTAATATTTCTTGACATAGACAATAATCAGCTACCGCAATGAAGAATTAAGTGAGTATACAAATGAAAAATCGTGTGAAATTAAGTGGATGTCACCTATCACTTTACTTCTGTGTTGTATTTTTAGTGTTTCAAAGCGACATGTGGTTTTTTTTTTTTTTTTTTTTTTTTTTTACAGCTAAGGAGACAGCTCAAGGGCGCAAAGAAAAAAAAAAAAGAAAAAAAGGCCCGCTACTCACTGGCCTGCTCTGAACAGGTTGTGAGGTGTCCAAAATCAGAGTTAATTTCTGGAGGAAGAGGTCTGAATAGGATCCTCTTGAAAAGAGGTTCAGGATAGACAGGAAGGAAATACAGATGAGAAAAGAGAGCGTGAGGGATGCAGCCAGCGAGGGGATGAAAAGTGAAGTGCTGGTTAACACTTGTATAAGGGTTTGGGACGGTATAGGGATGAGCAGGAAGAAGAAAGTCAGCAAAGGGTGTGGAGGGAGGAGGAGATGGAGCATGCAGTCAGAGGAGAAAGAAGATAGAAAGAGAGAGGAATTAAGGATTGAAGGAGAGGCAACATTGAGGCGTTAAGGATGAAGTAGGAGAAGATGAGAGGGTATGAGGAGGAGAGCTTGATGAGCGAAGAGCTGTCCCAGAGCAGCCTGAGCTGTGGAGTGAGCCCCCACACACGAGATGCATATGAGGGCGACATAGGGACAACAGGGCTGGTTCCAGTTTCTTTTATATAAGCATTTTAATTTATTATAACGAAGAATTAGGTGAAAAGTGTCGAACATCACCTATCATTCTACCTTTCTGTTATATTTTTAATGTCTCAAAGTGGCAGATGTGGTCCTAATTGTTCTTTTTTCACATAATCATTGAACATTTACTAGACCTAAAACTTGGGTTAAACGTATTGTCAGATAATTTGTTTTCTCTTTGTTATTTCTAGTGTTTCAAAGTGACATATGTGGTACGAGTTTGCTTGTCTTCTTCATATAGACATTTAAGTTTTACCAGAATGAAGAACTGGGTGAAATTAGTTTGATATCATCGTTAGTTTTTCTTCATCTTCATTCTCAGGGTCTCCAAACTGACCTTATTATACCGGGTCTCCAAATTGATCTTATTATACTGTTTTAATTTACTCCACACGAGCAATGAGGCAACGCAACCACCCTCACCTTCCCCACAACGACCCTCACCGTCTCCGTCAGAGTAATAACAATGGTAATAACAGTAATCAAGGTGGGGCAATTACAGAAAGGGTTGCACGACTTATTAATGGCCAATTATAAACAAAAAGCAGCATAGCACACCACCCACCGCCGCCGTGACCAAAACAAAAAACAAAAACAAAAACATCTAAGGGCACGGAAGTCACGGAGTCAAACCTCGCCTTTTTTTTTTTTTTGAGGGGGGGGTAATCAAGGGCGAGGGAAGAGAGGAAAGGAGGAGGAAGAGGAAGAGGAGTGGGAGGAAGAGGAAGAGGGGAGGGAGGAAGAGAGGGAATTAGGATAAGAGAGAGAATGGGAAGGAGAAAGTGGGAGGAAGAGAGGGCGTGGAGGAAGGAAGAGAGGGAGTGGAGGAAGGAAGAGAGTGAAGGGGGGAAGGAAGAGAGGGAGTGGAGGAAGGAAGAGAGTGAGGGGGGGAAGGAAGAGGAGTGGGAGGAAGAGGAAGAGGGGAGGGAGGGAGAGAGGGAATGAGGATAAGAGAAAGAATTGGAAGGAGAAAGTGGGAGGAAGAGAGGGAGTGGGGGAAGGAAGAGAAGGAATGGGGGGGGGCGGAAGAGGAGTTGGAGGAAGGGACATAATAAGAGGAAGAGAGGGAGTAAGAGGAAGAGAAGTGGAAGGTCCAGCTACGCCTCTTCCCTCCTCTCTAACACTTCTTTCGTATTTTCAACGTCTCTCACTTTTTCTGAACTTTATCCCTTCTTGTTACGTATTCTTTGATGCTTCCTGCGTAATTTCTTTTCCTTTTACGACTTTTTCTTCCTTCTCTCTCCTTCACACGTTTTTCACTCTTTCACTTCCTCTCCTCCCCTTTTTTCTTCTTCTTCCTGCGCCGCTTCTCCTTTGTCCTTGTAATTCCTTCCTTTCTGCGTTTCCTACTCCTTTCTCCTCCTCCTCCTCCTCCTCTTTCTTTTTACTCTTTCACTTCCTTTCTTCTACCCTTTCCTTATTCCTTCGCCACTTCTTTATTCTTGCATTTCACTCTTCTTCTATTTTCTTCTACCTGCGTCTCTTCCTCTTCTTCCCTTCCTTCCTTCCTTCCTCTTCTTTCTCCTCCTGTTCTTTCTTATTACTCTTTTACTTCCTTTCTCCCTCTCTTTCCTTATTCCTCCGCCACATTTTCATTCTTGCATTTCATTCCTCCTCCTTCTTCCTGCATCTCTTCCTTTTCTTTCCATCCTTCCTTCCTTCCTTCCTTCTTTCCTCCTCCTCCTCCTACCTGCGCGTGTGGTCACTAAGGAGCCTAACGATGGAGACCTGTATTCCTTAATTATGCTAATGAGTTACATGGTTAGCATCTAGTTAAACCGCGAGACCTGACCGAACCATCACCACCACCACCATCACTACCACCACCACCATCACTATCATTAACATCACCACTACTACTATTCCTATCACCATATACTACCATCGCTATCACTTTTATTCTTCATCATCATCATTATCATCATCATCATCGCCACAGGTACAGTTTCATTACTTACCTTCGTTATACACAGTCAGACACCACCATCACCACCACCATCACCACCACCATCACCACCACTATCACCATGACCTCAACTCCCCTACCACTATCATCACAATCACCACCACAACCATCACCCCCATCACCACCACCACCACTGTCATGATCATCACCTCCACTTCTTTCATCACCACTTTTACTGCAATTATTTTCACCACAATCATCACTGTCACCACTACCACCACTATCCACCACTATCACCATCCACCTCCACCACCACTTTCATCACCATCACCACCACCACCCAGGCCACAGACTTTGCAACGCGACTGGATTGAACAACGCAACTCATGCATAAAAACGCACACGCACACACACACACACACACACACACACACACACACACACACACACACACACTATGAAAAAAATTAAGGAATCTGCATCAAATTGACCACTTACAATTCATGAACTTTCTCCATTTTTCCTATTTTTTTCGACTTTGTACGGGCAGCTTAAAAAATGTGCCTATCTTTAGTTTTGTTTCGCCTTTATTTTTCATTTTCATTCGCCTTTCTTAAACTAAAAAGAACGATGTTGTTACCAAGAAAGTGCGATCAAGAAAGAAAGTACAAGCAAGAAACAAGAAAGTCACAAAAAAAGAAGAAAAAACAAGAAAGAAGTACAAGAAGGCAACAAAAAAAGTAATAAGAAAATACAGTAAAGAAAAAGTAAAAGAAATAAACAAGAAGGACGCAAGAAACAAGACACACGAAACAAGAAAGAAAAAAGAAACAAAGGACAAGAAAGTAAGAAAAAAACAATCATTCCATCGGTCCACAGCAAAATCTTGTGTTCCAAAAGTCGATTGCTGGAACCCTCACATACACAAAAAAACAAGCAAACAAGAAGAAAGAAACAAGAAACAACCGACAAGAAAGCACAAAATAAGTCCCACTATTCCTTCGGTTCCCTGCAAAATCCGGCGTTCCCAAAGTTGCTTGCTGGAACCCTCACACAAAAAAAAAAAAAAAAAAGAAAGAAAGAAACAAGAAACAAGGGACAAAAATGCGCAAAATAAGTCCCGCAATTCCCTCGGTTCCTGCAAAATACGGCGTTCCCAAAGTTGATTGCTGGAACCCTCACTGAAAAAAAACAAGCAACAAGAAAGAAACAAGAAACAACCGACAAAAAAGTCCCACAATTCCCTCGGTTCCCTGCAAAATACGGCGTTCCCAAAGTTGCTTGCTGGAACCCTCACACACAAAAAAAACAAGCAACAAGCAACAAGAAAGAAACAAGAAACAGCTGACAAAAAAAGCACAAAATAAGTCCCACAATTCCCTCGGTTCCATGCACAATCCGGCGCTCCCAAGTCGCTTCCTGGAACCCTCACACTTCGCCCCGGGGTCTCCAGGACGTGTTCGGGGATGATCTTAAGGAGGCGGGGCGAGGGAAAAAAATTGTACGTAGTGAAATATATTTTTTCTTATATTCGAGTTATTATCCCGTAACTTTCAGGCTTGATGGCCATATTTTTAGCGCTGGTTGTCCTTAAGTGAATATCTCCTTTTTTTTCCTCCTTTAAGTAAATTGTTTTAAGTGCGCCGCCGAATATTCTGTTCAGTGGAAACGGTGCCATAGGATAGAATGTTTATGGAAAGATTACTACATGAATGTCTTGCAGGAACATTGTATTAGTCCCATATATCTATTTTGAGGAGTCTAAAATCAATACATGTTTGAAGACCAGTAATCCCTTTATTAACTACTTAGAATACACATTATCGGGCATTAGCAAGACTTTCAATACCCTCAATTTCTTAACAATTTACAACTAACGAAAATGTAAAGAAAAAAGCAAACTAGATGAAGCAACAGATATTTACGTAAACACTTAAGGCAGCTCTTCGTGATGTTTAATTTAAAAGGATGCAGACTAACTTCACAAGGCATGGAGCAGAGTGAAAAAAAAAATATGAAGGTGCAGGATGGTGGCAGAAGTAGTAGTAGTAGTAGTAGTAGTAGTAGTAGGGGTCACACAACCAGAGGTGACAAATAGCATCTCAGACAGCAGATGCATAAATGAATAAATTGCATACAGATGTGAGACGGGGCGGGATTATACAGGTGAGCTCCTGCCCTCATTACCTGTGGCGGCGGCGGCGGAGGAGGAGGAGGAGGAGGAGGAGGAGGAGGAGGAGGAGGAGGGAGAGAGGGAGGGGGACACCTTACCCCCTCTCCCTCCCACTACACCTGCCCAACCTCACCTGGCAGAGACAAAAAAATTAAAGGAACAAGACATCATTTCGCGGACATGATCAATCGTAAACACACACACACACACACACACACACACACACACACACACACACCATCGTCTTTTTTTTACTTCTTTTTTTCCTGTTTTCGCTTCATTATACATTCTCATTCATTAAACGCTCTCATTTTTCTGTCTATTTTCCTTGCTTAATTTTCTTTTTGTGTAGGGTTTCCTTAATTACACAGCTTAATTTGCATGTGATTTCCTTCTTTTTTTCCTGTCTCATGTTTACTTATTCTGGCGTGATTACAATAAGTAGTTTGATGGTTATTGTACATGAAATTATGTGCGAGTAGCAAGTAACTGAATGAATTTCTTCTTCTTAAAGATTTACTCCCTCCTAACAGGAGGGAGTACGGGCCATTGCCATTGGCGGCCCGTAGCAGGGTGCCAACAGCCCAACTCTATCTGCTGGCGTCAGCCTAGCCGATCACGTCGGTAGGAGGACTGGCATGTCTCTGAAGAATGAACTAATTAGACAAAAAATAAGAATGAAGAACGTAAAGCAGCAATTAAAAAGAAAAAAAACAATAAATGAAAACAGAGCAAATTAGGTAGAAAAAATAGTAAAGCATCAATTAGGAAGAAAACTAAAAATCATGAGATAATAGAGAAAAGCAGTAAAACCACAGCTACAATTAACATACAAGTACTCCTAATTATCACATACTCCTAACTAACTAAAAAAAAAAAAAAAGCAGAAAACGGACAATTAAAGCAAGGTACACGTTGAGAAATGCTGGGCACACACATACACACAAACATACAAACAAGGTGAGATGGGCAGGTGGGCAAACAGGTAAGGTAAGGTAGAAAGGTAGGCAGGTAAGGTAGGTAAGGTAAGGGAAGGTGGATTCATGTAAGCTCAATTAACATATGTATCCACTTCTCTCTTTCTACTACTCCAACCCTTACCACCACCTCCACCACCACCACCTCCATTAGCATCTCCCCCGTTATTATTTCTCTTCAGGGTTTTCTACAACTAATGGATCCAATTACGGCTCATCCGACCTTAATTAATTCTTTGTTAGGGTAATTAGTTTTTTACCCCGTTCCCTAAACAGGACCTAATCGCGCCCTTCCTACGCTCAAGGGACTACTCATGGGCCTCATTTTTCTCTATCCCTGCGTGTAATTATTTATCCCTAGACGTCTTTGGCCTAGGGACTTTATTATTTTTTTAGTCCTGTTTTTTTGCCTTTTTTTCTTTAATTCTGATTTTTTTCTGGTTGAGGTGACTGAAAAACACAGACAAACAGAGACAGAGACAGAGACAGACACACAGACAGATAGACACATACACAGACAAAGAGACAGACAGAAAGACATGCATATTATACAGTCAGACACAGACAGACAGACAGGCACACAGACAGACACAGAGAGACCTTCACTTTTGGAGACGTGTTAGTAATAAAAGATAAATAAAACGCCCACACGTACACACACACACATACAAACACACACACACACACACACACACACACACACACACACACACACACACACACACACTTTCTATCTATCTATCTATCTTTACCTATCTATCTCATACCTCTTCCCTGTCTGTTTCAAAGTATAGAGAAAGTAACGAATGAGGAAGAAAAATGCATGAACGAAGGAGGGAATATTAAGGAGAGAAAAGAAACGAAGGAAGGAAAGGAAAGAGAATTATGAAAATTTCTCTACTGAGGTTAGAACGAGAGGTAAACACCAAAATTACAGGTTGCAAATAACGCCCCCCCCCCCCAAAAAAAAAAAATGTGTATAGCGTTAAAACAAGTGAAGGGAATATCTGGTTATGCATACTTTTTTAACGTAAAGAAAATGAATGGCAAATTGGATAACCTTGACG
The DNA here is from genome assembly GCF_024679095.1 of Eriocheir sinensis. Classification (NCBI taxonomy): domain Eukaryota; kingdom Metazoa; phylum Arthropoda; class Malacostraca; order Decapoda; family Varunidae; genus Eriocheir; species Eriocheir sinensis. The sequence goes on along the minus strand of NC_066517.1, from coordinate 12,540,654 downwards.
AAAAAGACGACAGATAATAAGAAGGAAAGAAGAAAGAGAACAGAAGGAAAACGCAAACTAACAGGTAAACATAAAAAAATAATAATACGTCGATGAAGATAAATATACGCTAAAAAAAATATATGTTAGATAGAAAAAGAAAGAAAGAAAAAAAAATAATGCCGAGAAATGCAGAGCGAGTGTTTAATTTGCTATGAGAGAGAGAGAGAGAGAGAGAGAGAGAGAGAGGGGCTGCTCTTTTCCATTCATAAACCTCCCAAGTCGAGGACACCACTTTTTTCTCTCTCTCTCTCTCTCTCTCTCTCTCCATCAAGTCAAGCAACATTACTTCTATAAACTTTTTTTCGGCACGCACGCAACATTAGAGAGAGAGAGAGAGAGAGAGAGAGAGAGAGAGAGAGAGAGAGAGAGAGAGAGAGAGAGAGAAATACAAACCTTACAGTCTTAGATCACATTATTTAACCCCTTCATTAATAACGTAACGAGGAAGAGGATGAAGAAACTAAAAACAAAACAAAACCGTCACTTACATAAACAGAGAACGGACACAACAAGGCTCAAACTGAAGGGGATTCGAACAAGGGGAGAAGGAAAAGCCAGACGATCAGCCAACCAGTCAGCCAGCCAAACAGTCAAACAGGGAGACAGTCAAACAAGGAAACAGTCAAACGAGCCAATCATACACCCAAACAGTCAGTCAGTCAGTCAACCAAACAGCTAACCAAGAACCCAGTCACCCAACCACATAAACACCATCCCCTCACCCTCAAAAATCCCTCGGTCACCCAACAAACCATCCCGCTAACAACCGGCCTAATCACCCACTCAAACAACCAAACAGTCAACCAAACAGCTAACCAACAACCCAGTCACCCAACCATATCAACATCATCTCCTCACCCTCAAAAATCCCTCGATCACCCAACAAACCATCCCGCTAACAACCGCCTAACCAACCAGTCAAACAACCAAACAGTCAACCAAAAAGCTAACCAACAACCCAGTCACCCAACCATACCAACACCATCCCCTCACCCACAAAATCCCTCGGTCACCCAACAAACTATCCCGCTAATAACCCGCCTAACCAGTCATTCAAACAACCAAACAGTCAACCAAAAAGCTAACCAACAACCCAGTCACCAATCCACATAAACAGCATCCCCTCACCCACAAAATCCCTCGGTCCCAGCAAACCATCCCGCTAACAACCCCCCTAACCAGCCAATCGAACTACCAAAACAGTCAACCAAACAGCTAACCAACAACCCAGTCACCCATCCACACAAACACTATCTCCCCCGCCAACAAAAATCCCTCAGTAACCCAACAAATCATCCCGCTAACAACCCGCCTAACGAACCAGTCAAACAACCAAACAGTCAACCAAAAACCTAGCCAAGAACCCAGTCACCCAACCATATCAACACCATCCCCTCACCCTCAATAATCCCTCGGTCACCCAACAAACCATCCCGCTAACAACCGCCTAACCAGCCCGCCGAACTCCCAGACAAACAGACGGACAGAGAGCAGCTTTAGATAACCCCTTGACGAAGTGAGGGAGAGCTTGGGTGCTTCATCTGGATTAGCTGCAAGATGAAGCAGATTCCCGTGGTAGTCTGAGCGAACGGGTCCCCTTACTTTGCGACCCTTTTTTTTCCTCCATCCCCGAACACCAAACCGGCCTAGGCAGGTTTGCGTTGCGCTCCTGCAGTGATGAATCGTGCTCGTTTCACACGCATTCACCCCATGGCCTGCTGATGATGATGGTGATGGCGATGGTGCTCTTGCCCAAGTATACCTTTTCTTATTCCTCCTCCTCGTCCTCGTCCTCCTTCTTCTCCTTCTTCTCGTCCTCCTCCTCCTTCTTCTCCTCCTTCTCGTTCTCCTCTTATTCCTCCTCCTCGTCCTCGTCCTACTTCTTCTCCTCCTTCTCGTTCTCCTCCTCCTTCTTCTCCTCCTTCTCGTCCTCCTCCTCCTTCTTCTCCTCCTTCTCGTTCTCCTCTTATTCCTCCTTCTCGTCCTCGTCCTACTTCTTCTCCTTCTTCTCGTTCTCCTCTTATTCCTCCTCCTCGTCCTCGTCCTCCTTCTTTTCCTCCTTCTTCTCCTTTTCGTCCTCCTTTTATTCCTCCTCCTCGTCCACGTCCTCCTACTTCTTCTCCTTCTTCTCCTCCTTCTCGTCCTCCTCGTCCTCGTCCTCCTCTTTGTCCTCGTCCTTCTCTTATTCGTCCGCTTCCTTTTCTTGTTCCTCCTCGTCATCCTCCTCCTTCTCCTCCTCCTACTTCTATTCATCCGTCTCTTATTCCTCCTCGTCCTCCCACTATTCCCCTTCGTCCTCCTCCTCCTTGTCCTTTTCCTCGTCCTCCTCATCGTCCTCCTGTTATTCTTCCTCCTCCTCGTCCTCTTCCACATTGTCCTCTTCCTCCTCCTCTTTCTCCTCCTCTTCCAATTACTACTACCACTCCTCCTTCCCTTTTCTTCTGTTCGCTTACGTATCTCATGTTTCTGAGAGATTTACGCGGAATTAAAGCATCTCAGTCTATTATTATTTGACTTCAGAGACAAAATAAGTGTAAGCAAATCATGTACTCAATATATGAAGTAGTATGGTGGTAGCTTCGTATACAGTGGCACGAATTTATGTTTAAACCACGAAATGAATGTTGTTGGCACGTGTCGCTATGCTAGAATTGTCTATTGTTATTTTCTTTCAAGGGACAAAAAGAGGAATAATGTAGTCAATATATATAGCAGTAAGGTGGTAGGTTTTGTATTGAGTGGCACGATCCTATGTCTGATTATATGTCTAAGCCGCGAGATGAATGTTGTTGGCACGTGTAGCCATGTTAAAAACCTCGATCATCAATATGGTAGTCGTGTGAGGCGGTGTTCAAACTCGTGTTCTTTTTGTTTTTTGCTTCATCAAACACGAGGGAATATGGTAGTCGTGTGAGGGAGTGTTCAAACTTATGTTCCTCCGTTTTTTTTGCTTCGTTAAACAATGGGGGAAATCTTGTACGTGGATGATATGTTGAACCTCTTCCCTCTTTTTTTATTCGAATATCAATCAACGAAGGGAATGTGTTGTCTCAGTCCAATGTTTATTTATTTATTTATTTTTTGCCTCGTGAAACAATGGGAAAAATGTTGCAGATGAAAAATTAATAGAAGAAAGGGAGGAGGAGGAAGTACTAACAGGTATAGGCAGAAGGGAAAGCAGAGAGACGAGAAGGAGGAGAAAGAAAGAACAATGAGGGTAGAGAGAGGAGGAGGAGGAGGAGAAGGAGTAAACGGAGTAGGAAGAGAAATATGTTGTAGCTTGATGCTGTGTTGAACCTCTTACTCTCTTTTTTTTATTACAATGTTGAGCAGCGCAGTGAATGTTGTCTGCGTGCCATGTTATGTTAATTGATGAGAGAAAAACGTGCGTCCACCTTAATGATGGTATGCTAAGCAGGTGAGGATTATGCAGCCACCAGGCGAGGCAAAAAAGAAAGAAGAAAAAGAAACGGGGATGTGATGGTATTTCAAGCCAGCGTGTTATATATATAGGTCTGCTAAGATGCTGAACCACACACGAAATATATAAATAACAAGCTGCTGTGTTATTTAAGGTGCTGTAAAACTATATCTGAAACCTTGAGAAAAAAAAGATAAAATAAAATAAAAAATAAACAAAACTAAAATAGCTGCATACGATTATGTAAACAGAAACTACCGACGAGTAATAAGATGTATCAGTGAGGCCAGCAGAGCAAAAACAAACAAAGAAAAGTATTACTGACTGAAGAAATACAGTACATAAAGGTAAAAAAGATTATAAACAAAACTACTAGATAAACACGATTATATAAACAGAAACTACCGACGAGTAATGAGATGTATCAGTGAAACCAACAGAGCAAAAAGAAACAATGAAAAGTATGATTGACTGAAGAAATGCAGCACATAGAGGTAAAAAAAGATTATAAACAAAACTACTAGATAAACACGATCATGTAAACAAAAAGTAACGACGATTAATAAAATGTATCAGTGAGACTTTATAGAGCAAAAAATGAAGAAAAAGAAAAAGATGATTAACTAAAGAAACTAAACACATGCTTCCTAACTAAAGCGAGCAAAAGGTAACAAAATAATCAGTAAAAAATAAGAAAGAAAGAAAATAAATGAAATCACAAAACGATAAACAAATCCAAAGTACACATATAAAAGTAATAATAAAAATAAGAGAAAACAAACAAAACAACAAATCAATAAAACCAAAACAAAACTAACACTAATAATAAATCCCACAATACAACAACAACAAGAGCAAATAAAATAAACGACAAAAACAAGATTAAAAACAAACTCAAATCGCATATATAAAAATTAATAACCATAAACACCAAAGACTAACAAAACAAGAAAACTATAAAATAAATTCGAAGCGCGTGAATAATATAAGAATTAATAATAGTAACCAATAAATATAACGACAAAACGATACAAAACAAATTCAAAGTCCATATATAAAAGCAATAATCATAAACACCTTATTATCGCCCCCAACCACCTGTGCTCCTCTTCGCCAGGTGACTCGCCGCTCGCCAATGAACCTTTGCACGCCAAATTATTTTATTCCGGCGACAAACTGCCTGCTAACGAGCCCTGTCATGCTTATCTCTCTCTCTCTCTCTCTCTCTCTCTCTCTCTCTCTCTCTCTCTCTCTCTCTCTCTCTCTCTCTCTCTCTCTCTATCCCGGAGAGAGAGAGAGAGAGAGAGAGAGAGAGAGAGAGAGAGAGAGAGAGACTGGTCAAAGAAAAAAAGAAAAAAACAACTTGCGTGTCAAACTCCCTTCAAGCAGGCGTGGGTACCCTGCCTGAGGTAACTACTGATGAGAGGTGAGAGAAGGCAGGTAAGGAGGTAAGGAGAGAAGGCAGGTAAGGAGGTAAGGAGAGATGGAGGGAGGAGGTAGGGTACGCGATGGACAAGAGGGAGGAATATGTAGATAAGAATAGGGAATAAGCAAGAATGGTCAGATGTCGTGATTGAAAGAAAGATGATGATACTAAAAGGAGGAAGAAGAAGAAGAACAAGAACAAGAAGAACAAGAACTAAAATAATAATAATAAGAAGAAGAAGAGTAGAAAAATATGTTTGTGAGAAGTATAGGAAGAAAAATCCATGGAGAACACACACACACACACAGACACACACACACCACATGCTATATATAAATGTGCGTGTGCGTGTGTGTGTGTGTGTGTGTGTGTGTGTGTATACCTAGCATCATTTTTCATCTCCTAACTATTAATTTTCTTTCCTACCCCCCTTACCCCCCTCCTCACGTTTTCTCTTTCTCTGGGCTAACTAATAGATTCCCTTTTTCTTTCTTTCCTATATTCTCTTTTACCTGTATATTTCCGTGATTACATTTACCTGCATATACATTCACTTTCAATATTTTTCCTTTATTCTATGTCCTATTTTCCTATATATATACAATTAACCTTCGCACATACCTCTATTCCATTCTTTATTCCTCCTTTTCTTCTTGCATTCATTCCTTCTTTCCTTTATTGATTTATTCATTCACTCAGTAGGTCTTTAACGACTTCTGTGTATATCTATTTATTCATTATTACTTATATTTACCTGTATATTCACTCTACATCATGACTCCTTCCAATGATCTCTCTCCTGCTCATTCTACACGACTTATTTTCGATTTACGTATACAATTTAACATCCACGATTATCTCTTTACGATGCAGACCTATCTATTTATTATTTCTTTAATATCACCTGCAATTACCTGTATTTTCACTCTATATCGCGACCCCTTCCAATGATCTCCCTCCTGCTCATTCCACACGATTTATCTTCTGCTTATGTGTGCTATTAATCTTCGTGCACACATTCCCCTGTCTCTGTATACCCTCGAGTACCGCGCACGTGTGGAATAATACCTGCTGAGTGGCCCTGGCTGGTGGTGGTGGCTCAAAGAACTCCCACATTCAAGGGCATCAGGTACCCTTCGCTGGCTAACCCCTTCCACGCCCTTCTCTCTCTCTCTCCCCAGCTTCTTAACCCCCTTCACTTCTTCTACGAGAGTTCTCCCTTCTATCTTTCTTCCATTCCTCTATCTTTTTCTTTCCTCTCCCATTCCATTTTGACTATTTTCTTCATATTTTCGTGATTCTCTGCCTCTTCTTCTCTGGTAATCTCTTTTTCATCTTCTTTTCTCTTCCATCTCGCTCCTCCTCTTCCCCCTCTTCATCTTATATTCAATCTCTCCTTCCATTTTCTCTTATTATGTTTAATATACACTCAATTTTTCCTTCCGAGACTTTAATTATTTTTTCCTTTCTCTCCTCCATTTCTCTTTCTTTTCGTTTCCCTCCTTTTTTGTATCCTACTTGCATTTCTTCCTTCCTTTGTTAATTTATTCCTTTTCTTTTTCTTTTTTCTCTGATTCTCTTTTGCTCCCTTCCTTTATTCCTTCATTCCTTAATTCATTCATTTGTCTAACTCCAATTATGTGTTTTCCTCTCTCTCTCTCTCTCTCTCTCTCTCTCTCTCTCTCTCTCTCTCTCTCTCTCTCTCTCTCTCTCTCTCTCTCTCTCTCTCTCTCTCTCTCTCTCTCTCTCTCTCTCAATGAACTGCCATTTCTCATTTATTGATAGTTTTCCTCTTCTCTCTCTCTCTCTCTCTCTCTCTCTCTCTCTCTCTCTCTCTCTCTCTCTCTCTCTCTCTCTCTCTTCACCTTGAGCAGCAAAATACCATCGTTTCTCATTGGTCAGTGTTAAGTCCTTCAAGTGGCCAATCACAGAACGCTATTTTCGTCTCTGTTCGCTGGTTGGTCGGTTCCTTTTACGTCTTGTTTGGGGTTGTGCTTCATTTGTTGTTTGTGTAGATGAATGAACTGCCATTTTCCTTCTCTCTCTCTCTCTCTCTCTCTCTCTCTCTCTCTCTCTCTCTCTCTCTCTCTCTCTCTCTCTCTCTCTCTCTCTCTCTCTCTCTCTCTCTCTCTCTCTCTCTCTCTCTCATTTATTTATAGTTTTCCTCTTTTTTTCTTTTCATTCTTCCTTTTTTTCTTTTTTTGTCTTCCTTATCTCTGTCTTTCGATCTTTCTTTCTTTATTCTGTCCTACAATTCCCCTCTTTATTTTTGTGCCTCATATTTCGTATCCCCTTCCATCTCTCTCTCCCTCTCTCTCTCTCTCTCTCTCTCTCTCTCTCTCTCTCTCTCTCTCTCTCTCTCTCTCATCTCCTTCCTCTATTTCTACTCATTCTCTTACTCTCCTTCTTCCTCCTTTTCTTTCTTTCTTTCTTTCTTTCTTTCCTTCGTTCTTTCACTCCTTTCGTCTGTCGTATCTTCGGGATTTTCTTTCTTGGTTTTTCTTATTATGGTCTAGTTCCCTCTTTCTTTTCTTTTTTCTTTCTTCTTCTCTTCTCCTTTTTTCTTCTTTCTTCTGCCTATCATCATCTCCTTTTCCTGTTATTTCTACTCATTTCTCTTACCCTCCTCCTTCTCCTCCTCATTTTTTTTTTCCTTATTCTTATCTCCTACATTTTTCTTTCTCTCTTTCCTCCTTCACTTTTTTTTCTTTCATTTCTCTCTCTTATTATCTTTTTTTTCTTTACATTCCTTCTGTCCCTCATCTCATTCCTCCTTTCCTTCTTTCATTAGCCTCCTTTTTCCTTCTTTCTCCCATCTCTTTGACCTCTCTTTCCTCCTTTTCTTTTCCTTCTTCCTCTTTTACCTCTTGCTTCCTACTCCTTTCTTCTTCCTTCTCCTCCTCTTCCTCCCCTTCTTAACTTCATCCTTATTTTCTTCTTTTTCCTATCTCTTTGACCTTTCTATCCTCCTTTTTCTTTTCCTTCTTTCTCCTTTACCTCTTCCTTAGTACTCCTTTCTTCTTCCTCTTCCTTCTCCTCCTCTTCCTCTTCCTCCTCTTTTTTTTCTATTATGCGTCTCAGGAACTTAAAGAGATGGAATGTTGCCAGTTTACTTCTTGCATTATATATACTTAAGTTTTTTTTCTTTGCTTCCTAATGCAGACGAGAGACGAGGTCGCCCCCCCCCCTCTCTCTCTCTCTCTCTCTCTCTCTCTCTCTCTCTCTCTCTCTCTCTCTCTCTCTCTCTCTCTCTCTCTCTCTCTGCCACACCCCTTTATGCCACGCCCTCCTCTTACCATTCATTCATCTTTTCTCTGATTCCCTTTCTCTTTTTCTCTGTTTTCTTTCTTTCCTCTACTTCCTCCTTGTCATCCTATCATATGGGTTTTTTTTCTCTTCGATGTATGTCGTTTTTTATTTATTTCTGGTGATTTTTCTTTTAGTTTCGCTATTTTTGTTTTATATGTTCTCAGCTTCATCTTGTACTTTCTTTCTCTCTTTCTTCTCCTCCTTCCCACTCTCTTCCTCTCTCTCTCTCCTTCCCTCTCACTACTCCAACCCCGTTTTCTTTCGTGTCTCTATTTCTCAATCTCCTCTTATTCTTCTCTTTTTCCTCAAACCTGCTTTTCTTCCTGCATCTTATTTCTATCATCGATATTAAACCTTCTTCTTCTTTCTTCATAAGTCTTCTCCTTACTGTAATCCTTCCAGCCTTTCTTCATTCATTCCTTACTTTTCTGATTCCTTCATTGCTTTCCTTCCTTTTTTTATTTTTTTTATTTGCATCCCTTTCTCCCAGTCTTTTTACTACCACCATCACCCCAACAACCTCTCCAACCCGTCCCCTTTCCTATCATCACCCCCACCACCTCTTACTGACCCTTCCTTAACATCACCCTCCCGTCCCTTACCACCATCACCCCAACAACCTCTCCAACCCGTCCCCTTCCCATCATCACCGCCACCACCTCTTCTACCTCCTCTCCCACCCCTCTCCTGTCACTTCGCCCCCTCCTGTCCGTCACCACGCCCGCCCACCTGGCCTACCGTCTATCATGTGGGGTTCAGAGTCCACCTAGTCCACAATCCAATTAGTTATATACGAATTTAATCCACTTCAGTCTAGGCAGCAAGGGACCCGCGAGCAAAAACTTGTCTTCCTCCTGTCTGATACTTGTTTTTTTTTTTGTCTTCAGTGTGATTAAAGTCAATACTGGGGGTGTGTTTAGCGGTAATAGTACTCGTTATTGGTGGTGTTATTATCTCTATTATCATTGTCTGTTGTGAAAGAATGCGTAATACAGATGTTTAAATACCAGAGAAAATGAGGACTTAAAGGTAAGATATTGGGCTGACTATTACAAAGTGTCTGCCATCCGCTGGAGAAGTAAACAAAGACAGACAGAAAAGTTTAAATGTGAGAAAGAAAAATCCCCATCTAGGCCTGACACCAGTCCACATACATCAAGGTTGACAACTGTATGAAACCTGTTTTCTGAAGGAAGTTGTCAGCCCCAAGTATTAAAAGTGTCAACAACCAATAAATACCACGGCTTCTTGTTGATGGAACCTTATCTTAATTAATGGTTCCTTAAATGATAAGCAATGTGTATCAAAATTAATTACAACCAGCCAAAGTAGACCATTCAGATAATGTGTAGAATAAAATATATATCTGGGTAACACCTTGCACATAAAGAATTAAACTAAACCAGACATTTCCAGCAAAGGGAAGGAGTTACTAAGATATACCCTTTTTTGAATACTCTCTTTAGGATATAGAAGAACACTACATGTCATTTCAAAGCACGAACCAGAAGAGACAGTGTAATAATAATGTGTGTCAATCAGAGCAAAAAAAAAAAACAAAAACACAGCTATACCACGATGGACGTCAAAGTACTTAGCATGTCATTCTACAGCACGAGCCAACAAAGACAACGTAGTAATAATAGTGTGTGTATATCAGTGTAAATAACAAAAAAACATCTCAATCCTTGTCTCTATATCCTCTAAACGTCAAAGTACAAAGCATGTCATTCTGCACCACGAGCCAACAAAGAGAGGATGCAATAATAATAATAAGCTTCGTGTACTAAAAGAAATTGATCCCTAAATAACTTTTTTGCCACGCTCTCTTATACTACACGTGCCCTGCCAATACACCTTTTTGCCTGGCACGAGGACGCAATACACCCGTCTGACTGGCCCAAGTTTTTACTAGTACTGCGTTATGTCGATCACCTCATGGCCTTACCTGCCCTACCCACCTGAGGCAATCAAAGGGCATCAAGAAACAGGAAAAAAAAGGAATAAAGGCAGACAAAGAAGAGAAGAATGGAAGGAAAAAGAGTTGAGGAAAAATTATGCCGATAACCAAATTGCAAAAGAAAGGAAAAATAGGAGGCAGTGATGGATAAACAAAGGATAATAAACTAAGGTGAAGATTATTGAGGAAAAGGAACGTCACTCACTCACCCACGCACACACAAAGAAACAAACAAAAAAACAAGCAAACAAATTCAACCACCTCAATCACTTTCAACTTTCCCTACTCTTTGTAATATGCTTAATCGTTTTAGTCACTATGAAATACACAAACAAACACAAAACAAACACATTCAACCACCTCAGTCACTTCAGCTCCCCCTTAAAATATCCTTAATCGTTTTCGTATCTATCAAACACACCAACGCACCCACACACACACACCTTCGTCTCTTCAAACTCCACCTCCCTTTAAAACATTCTCAATCGTTTCCGTATCTACCAAACACACAAACACACCCACATACACCTCAGTCCCTTCAAACTTCCCCCCATCCCCTTTCCCCCTCCCCTTCCCTCTCCCCTTACAATATCCTTGATCATTCTCGTCTTTATCAAAAAACAATTCTCGTAAAACTGCCACACCTTGCACCATCTCAATCAATAACAAAAAAACAACAAGAAAGAACGGGACCCAGACACTCCCCGCTAAACCAATCACTTCAAACATCATCTTCTTATCCACCATTTGACGACTCGCAATTATAAGTCGTGGGTAACTGTTGATAATATACGTAATAATGCTCACAAGATATGACTCCTACGTTAGTCTTTTTCTTAGCTTTTTCGTCGCCTGTTTTGAAGCTGATGCCATGTCTTGCAAACAACGATAGATACATTGCGTAACATTGCTCTGACGGTTCTTTTTTGTCCCTCTTTTTCTCCCTTCTGAGTTGGTTGGTGTTCGTCTTTCAAACTACGACGTACAAAGAAAACTAAGGCAGTGTCTAAGTAATGATGTTTCTGTAGAATGAGAAACTATGAAGACAGTATGAAAAGAGGTTGTGGCATCTTATTTAGAAAGGGATAAAAAGAGTCCAAAGAGAACCACAGTAGACAGTTGAAGTTGATGGGCAAAGAGAAGGTTGCATAGATTAAATAGTATAGTAGGAGATGACTAGATGATAAGAAGGGAAATGCAGATAACAGAATACCAGGAGACGGGCAGAGGCAAGATGTGTGTTGGAAAAAAAATAGCCGAGAAGAAAAAGAAAAGTTGAGAATATAGAAGTAAAAAAAAAAAAAATTAAAGGAGACAAAATTAAAAACTGAGACTGATAAGAAAGGTAAAGACATCAAACAAAATATAATAAACAGTGGAAATGAGGAGCAAATGAGGAGAGGAAGGGAGGGAGGAATGCAACGAAGAAAAGCAGGATGAAGGAAAAAAGGTTGAGTGAGAGAAGATACCGGTAACCGAACTACATAAAAAAAGGAAAAATAGGAGACGATGATGGATAAACTAAAAGAAAAATATGGTGAGAATCAAGGAGAATAGAGGGGCTACTGATGAGGCGAGAAGATGGTAGACATTAGGGCACAAAAAAAGAAAAATTGCAAGGGAGATGATCATAGAGGCAAGAGAAAACAGCAGGTTGAGGGACGGCTAGTATATCAAGGTAGACACACTCAGGTATACTTTGCATTATACACACTCCCTCCTCACCTGCCCGTCCGCCGCCCAGGTAAAGTTATCGAAGGTGGGGAAAAAAAATTATTTACACTACAAACCGCGCCATAAATTTCCCGGCGACTTAGTAATTACTTTAAGCAGACGGCAGGTGAAAAAAAATACTACCTGAAACTCGCTGGTCTTGAATCACAATGAGATGAGATGAGAGAGAGATAGGAGTGCATCTGAGAGAGAGAGAGAGAGAGAGAGAGAGAGAGAGAGAGAGAGAGAGAGAGAGAGAGAGTCACATATACAGACTGACATGCTCTAAAACCCCTCTTCCCATCAACCAATCCCTTCACCAGCCCTTAATTTATCCACCATCCCCTTCACCAATAACTTCTCAACCCACCAATCCTTCCCTTCTTCCTCTACCCTTTCTTCTACCCCTTTCTCCATCCACCACTAACTTGTTTTCTATCCAAATATATCTTCATTAAAGTAATATAAATAAATAGTAACAACATTCTCAATATCACTAAATACCAGCGAGGCGATATTCTAACAGTGTCATTATATTTCACAATGTCTTACTTAGCATCCCCGACTCCTATAATAGTCCCCCCAGCGACCTACAATGGCAGTAATAGTGTTGAGGTATGATAGTTTAATAGTATAATAGCAGTGGAGGGTCCTATGTCCTCTTTATACGCGGACGTTGATATATATAGACTTTTTCTATGGTCAATTCTTCTCCTTCTCCTCCTAATCTTTCTTCTCCTTCTTCTTCTCCTACTCCTCCTCTTAATCGCTCCTCCCGCCTTGAGGTGTCCATACAACCCGACGATTGGGATTTATGGTGATGGGAGGGGCGGGAGGGAAGAAAGGGGGAATGGAGAGAAGAGGAAGGGGAGAGGAGGGGAGAGGAGTAAGGGGGGAAGAGAGGAGTGGTGTGTGTGTGTGTGTGTGTGTGTGTGTGTGTGTGTGTGTGTGTGTGTGTTATCAAAATATACATACTTTGGAAATTTTGTTGTTATATTTATTTATGATAGTTTTAAAAGTTATCTGTGAGTGAGCCAAACTCACTGAAAAACATAAAAAAACATGTCCTCTGATAAAAATCTTTTCTCCAGGCACATGAAGGTGGATGTATCACAGTACAGGATCACTGATACAACAAGGCTCCACGGGGGTAAGGAAAACCGAAACTATGCCATAGACCCGAGACCACTCAGAGTGAGATTTGACTCAGCAGGAATGGTTGGCAAGGTTGCAAGGGAAGCAAGACATTTGGGTACATGTGATGACGAAAATGCCAAAAAAATCACTATCTTCAGAGACAGAAACAAGAAGGAGAGGGATGAGAGAAAGAATTTGACTGCAGAAGCAGCTGAAAAGAACAGGGACGAGAGAGATCAAGCATTCAAGTGGATAGTAGACTATAGAACAATGGAAGTGATACGAGTGGCAAAAGAATACCACGCCCAGCAGTCCTTTCGAAGGACCGCTGACAGGAAATACAGATAAACGCCCTGAAACCTCACACCAGACCTTGAAATGCATATACACCAACTTGGACGGCCTAACCAACAAGACTGGGGAATTACAAGTATTAATAGATTTAGAGGACCCAGATATTATTTTTCTAACTGAGACCAAGTGCAACAAGGAGATTCTGGATTCTACTTTGTTCAACACGGACCTGTATTCAGTTATAAGGAAGGACAGGGTCGACCAGAGGGCCCCAGGAGGAGGAGTAGTTATACTAGTCAAGAAGTACCTGCACATAGATGTAAGTTCAGTGACCCATCTTGTTGATCACGGCGCTCAAGAGACTGTTTGGTGTGAGGTAAAGAGCAGAGGGGGCAAAAACCTAATCTTAGGAGCAATATACAGACCCCCTTCATCAACTAGTGCAAACAATGACCTGATCTGTGATATATTAAGATTAAGCGAAACGCATTCTAGTACTGGCCAAGTGTTAATTTGTGGAGACTTCAACTTTGGTAATATCAACTGGGAGGAGAACAGAGTCATGGAGGGATCTCAGGGTGTTACGCAGGCAGAAAACTTCCTGGAAACAATTAACAACAACTTTTGGACACAAAATGTGGAAGAGTGGACACACCTCAGAGACACGGATCACCCATCCAGACTGGATCTGGTTTTCACAAAATCGGCTGATGAAGTTAACGATTTCAAATACCTCCCACCATTGGGGCTAAGCAGGCATGCTGTCTTGTGCTTCTCCTTCACAGTGAACTCAAACTTAAGGATGCAAGAGGATTGTTCTTGGAAACTTAACTATTACAAGGCCGATAAAGAAAAAATGCGGTGCCTATTTCAGGAAATCAACTGGGACGTACACTTAGGAGACAGGCCCACTGGTCAACAGTGGGAGGTTTTTAAAGATCAATACGACAGGATTGTGAAAATATGCGTCCCTACCCAGAAGAAGAAACACCTAGACACAAGACCAAAATGGATGACTGCTTCATTGCAGAGATTAATAAGAACGAAACAAGATAAATGGAATGCATACAGAGCCAATAAAAACATCAGGAACCGTTATCAATACAATCAAGCAAGGAATGCTGTAACAGTGGCAACACGAAGGGCAAAGTACGACTACGAGAGGAAGGTGGCAACTGATGCAACCAGTAACACTAAGCATTTTTGGGCCTATGTGCGCTCAAAAACCACAACAAAGGACCGCATAATGAAACTGAAAGACATAAACGGAGAGGTCATAGATGACGACAGGGGAATGGCAGTGGAAATGAACAAAGCCTTCAACACTGTGTTTGTACGGGAGGACACGAGCCTTGACATTCCAACTCCAGGACAAGTGTTCCAAGGTGTTCAGCTTCACACTTTCACCATGACAAAGAGGGAGGTCCAGAAAAGGCTTGCAGAGCTAGACGAGAGCAAAGCGCCGGGTCCTGATGGGATATCTGCTTTTGTGCTGAGACTGTGCGCCGACATACTTTGTGTTCCCTTGTTGAAGATATTCACTTCATCTCTCAGGACTGGCGAAGTTCCACTGGACTGGAGGAGGGCCACCATCTCACCCATCCATAAGAAGGGCACAAAAACAGACCCACTGAACTACCGCCCAATCTCTTTGACTAGCATTGTGTCCAAAATTATGGAGAAGATCTTAAGGGAAAGAATTGTTCAACATCTCACAGACAATGCCCTGATAACCAATGCACAACATGGATTCAGAAAATACAGGAGCTGCCTAACTAACTTGTTGTGCTTCTTAGATGACCTGGTCAATGCAGTGGATGGTGGGCACGGTGTGGACGTGAACTATTTAGACTGTGAGAAAGCCTTTGACAGGGTCCCCCACGAAAGGCTGATGGCAAAACTATCATGCTCGGGAATAGCTGGAGACGTCCTGCGCTGGATCAGGGGCTTCCTCACAAACAGGACTCACCAGGTCCGCATCAGACAGGAGAGCTCTGGGAGTTTGCCTGTGTTAAGTGGAGTGCCACAGGGGTCTGTGCTCGGACCGGTCCTTTTCCTGGTCTACATTAACGACATTGTCTTCAGCATCGAGTCAACAGTGAGCCTGTTTGCCGACGACGCCAAAGTTTACAGAGTGATGAAGGACAGAGACGATGCAGAAGCCCTTCAGCGTGACATGAAACGTTTGGAGGAGTGGAGTGCAAAGTGGTTACTCACCTTCAACACAGGCAAGTGCAAGACCATGCACATAGGGAACAGCGTACACCGAGCAGAATACCAGCTGAATGGCGTCAAGTTGGAGGAGTCGGACCGGGAAAAGGACCTTGGCATTATAGTGGCCAATAACCTCAAATCATCCAGTCACGTGGCAATGGTAAAGCGAACAGCAGACTGGGCATCATCAAACGCAACTTCAGTGTGCTGGATAAGACCATCTTGCTGCCGCTATATCTCTCTCTAGTCCGGCCCATCTTGCCCAAGCGTGGTCCCCATACCTGGCAAAGGACATCCAGGCCTTGGAGAGGGTGCAGAGAAGGGCAACAAAGCTAGTACCAGGCATTGCCCAGCTGCCATACGATGAGCGCTGTAAGCACCTTGGCCTCCAGACGCTACAAGAGAGAAGGGTGAGGGGTGACATGATCCAGACATACAAGCTCCTGCATGGCTACGAGGACGTCCCCCTCACCAGATTCTTTCAACGCAACACTCACCGACTGCGGGGCCACTCCTACAAGCTGAGTAAACCAGACCATTGGCGAACCACCATGAAGGGAAACTGGTTTGCCATTAGAGTTATAGACCCGTGGAACAAGCTCTCAGATAATGTGGTATCTGCCCCTTCAATAGCCAGTTTCAAATCACGGTATGACAGGCACTTGGATCAGGGGCATGAGGCTAACAGGTCTTAGAGGTGGGGAACACCAAAAGAAGTCACTTCTTATTCCCCCACTATCCTTTCATAGGTAAGCATTCATAGGTAAGCATCCATGCAGAAATGTCGTGCTTAGAGCCTTAGAATAACAATCAAGAGGACCCATTCCCAACCTCAGAGACACGCCAGTCCTCGTCGACAGACCGACTTGGTCGGCTAGATTTCGATCGCCGACAGAGTCGGTCTGTCAGAGGGAGCAATCTTCCCCCCCCCCAATTCCCAACCTAAGCCTCCTGTTATAGACAAATTATGCCTCATTCAATCGATTTTAAGGAGATGCAGAATAGTAGGCCTACACAACATAACCATTTGGCCCTATTCCTTCTTTTTTTCTGCTTCGTGGGCCTATGGGATAATAGTACTGACTCTGTATCACTGCCATTCAAACGGACGCAGCCGGTCTAAATATATCTTCCTAGTCCCCCTTCAACAGTCTCTCACGTGAATACCTTGAAGAAAACGTTTACTCTAGCGCCAACTAATGTTTTTTCAGTAGTAACTTTTCTCGTGTGGAATTCTTACTATTACTACTACTACTACTACTACTACTACTACTACTACTACTACTACTGTTGCTGCTTCTGCCACTACTACTACTACTACTACTACTACTACTACTACTACTACCAAGGCAAGACTAAAAAAAAAAGATTAAAAATATAAACAAAATCACACATGACCTCATAGCCTCTGTGTGGGTGTTAATACTAAAAAAACTCTGCAGATACTTGTCACGCGATATACCAGATTAAATAACAGCCAATGCTTCACCCTTAAACACTGACAAACATGGATAAAGTCAAATAATCCACAGACATCTTTAAAAATCACCCCAAACATCAACTTATAACAACTGAATATAATAAAACGTTACTTACCCCGAAGCAGTCTGATGGTGGTGGTGGTGATGGTGGTGAAGGTGATGGTGTGGTGGTGGGGGTCACATTCAGGGCTCAGTGGGGGTTCGGTCTATCGTGTCTGCCCCGCGTCAAGGCAGGACCCGACGACGTACTTCCGGCAGTCCCCATGTGACCCCCGACCCAGCCAGCGCCGCCACCCCGTGCTGTCCCGCCTGTGAACCAAGAATCAGTAAATAAGTAAACAATAAATAGGTAAAAAGAAATTAAAAGAGAAGAGAGAAAGCAAGATGAGAAAAGGAGACACGAAAAGAGACGAAAAGAGTATGTATGTATCCTTGTCACTGACTGGAAAAGATTCACGTATTATTCAAAGTTGTTAATGTTAGAATAAAAAAAAAAGCGGAGTAGCCTCGCCATAGGGATTTTTTTTAGTATCTTTCCTCGTGACTTGCGCATCGAAGGACACTGATTTTGAACATGATTATAAGAACAGGATATAAAACTAAAACATGCCAATAATAAAGGAATGACTGGTGATATTTTAGATGTTGTAAGCTTTTAACTGCCTTTTTTCTTTTAATTATTCAACTATTTTTGGCGAGAAGGTGGTAAGCATATCATGGTAGCCTAACAATGATAATGATAATATTTCATGGGACACTGGGGATACTCTGGTGGATAATTTGAAGGCGTATTGTTATAAAGAACCAGGTAGTAAACACGGAACCACTTAGATAGAACCGACACCAATAAGAGAAATATGACACACACATACTTAAACACCGTCGATTGCGTCATAAATCTGTAATGAGATCTGCTTGTCTGTGCACCTATGTTAATCTATCACACCCGCCATGACTGGACCCTTACCTGAGATATCACAACTTGTCTCACGTGCACGCCGGCCGCCGCTAAATGCTGTCCTTCTGTAATCAGTGTAATGGGGAGCGGGGCCTGGCGGGAAGAACACGAGCAATCGAAAGCCTCGTAGCGTGGCCTCCCCCGCCGCCGCCTCCTCCCCCCATTTATGCCTGCCACCTTCTTGTCGAAATAAGTTTAATAATTCAAAAAAATCAGTTACTAGTATTACAACAGCGAAGATAATGGCAGTTTTATTATTTTATGATGGGCGTGTTATTGCTCTATCTCCCCTTCTTATAATTATGTGCAAAAGCAGTGTTCTTCAGAATGTGTAAGTCACGAGTAATGATTCCCGTAAAATACCCTGTCGCGAGGCTAGACAAGAGTGTTTTTTTGTCGTTTTTTCCTTAGTGGTTCGTTTGCTGCTTCACCAATAGTCATCTGAATACCACAACTAAAGGCACACAGCTCTTAGTACATGATAACAGGCTTCCATAAGTATCAGAAGGGAAAAGTAACAATGACAAGCCTATATAGCAGTGGGAATAGTTTGAAGAACATTGTACTAAAGTGTATTAGGTAAAGTTCGTCCCTCAGCCAGCCAGTGAGACGGAAGCAACTGAGGTTCGAATCATGAAGCAGCTGAGTGAAGGACGAGGGAGGGTCAGAGGATGGTAGAGGTATAGGGAGGTGGGGGGTAGTGGGGAGAGGGATGGGAGAGGCGTATTGGGGCTGTACTTGAACTAGGAGGAGGAGGGGGAGGGGGAGTCGGGATGGGGACAGTGAGGCTACTATGCAGGAGATGGAACTCTTCTGTTTGGATTAAGTTACATGTGACGCCATCTAGCATTTACTTCCATCGAGATAAAACGACACCATGCAGGGAGACCATTATTATTTTTTATGGTAGCTATCCACTCTCCCCAGCCTTCTATCTTCACCTTATCATTGAGCAGTTGTTTACAGAGAAGATAAAGAAAAAAGTAATTGTTTTATTAAGTTTTGATTTCAACAGATATCCAGTGCCTTAAATGCATACAAAACCGATCCCTGAATTCCTTTATTGCTGATAACATTTCAAGACAATCATAAACACCCTACCTTAGCCCACTGCTCTGCATAACTCGCTAGCAGCCCAACCAGCAACTCCCCTCATGGCAAATTAAACGAGAGGGGGCCTAAGACGGTAGAGGCACAAGCAAAGGTAGAAGGAGGGGCTTGTAAAAGTAAGAAAGCACTTAGTTCTGGCATTCAGTATGTCACCTCGAGAGCCAGGGTGCATTTTGAAGAGATAACTAAGGTGTGTATGTCTGTGTCGGGGTGGCGGGTGAGAGGGGGTGTTGGCGGGCAGCTGACCCCCTTACCTGGCACTTGTCCCTCAAGATTTTTCTGACTTATCTGTATATTACATCAACTTGCTTCCTGTTTTAGTGTGTGTGTGTGTGTGTGTGTGTGTGTGTGTGTGTGTGTGTGTGTGTGTGTCCATTGTCTCTAGTTAAACCAGTTGCATTTGCTAAAAATTGTTTTGTCTGACGCTATTGCGCAATAAATTTATCAAACAACAACAACAACCCCTTTACCATTCTTTCAGCATGCGGGGAGTGTCTGCTTTGGCTGCCGGTGTGTTACGTAAGGAACAGGCACTATAACAAGCTGTGTTTAGTTGGACTGAAATTGTTCAGCGCTACGAAGAGAATTTCACTAACCTGGTGGCTGAACGTTGAATCCTTCCGCAGTAACCGCGGGTGGTGCAGTTTGAAATAAGGTGACTCAGGTGAGGACGCGGCACGGCGGCAGAAAGAACCAGAGTGTCGTACTCAGCACATTGCATTTGTTGGTTTCTGACCCAAAACTGTCGCACCCACACAAATGATTTAATGGTATACATTTATTCCTCACACAATTACTCCTTAAATGACACTCCTCTAAGTAGGTCTGGGTGTGAGAGACTTAGGAGTCTTAATGAGCGCTGACCTCCGTCCAAGGGCACAATGCATTCAGGCGAAAAATCGAACGAACAGAGTACTGGGTTTCATCTCAAGGAGCGTGAGCAATAGGAGCGCTGAAATCATCCTCTAACTTTACTTAGCACTAGTTAGACCTCATCTCGATTATGCGGTTCAGTTCTGGTCACCCTATACTATAGAATGGATATCAAGATGTTAGAATCTGTACAGAGAAGGATGACAAAAATGTTTCAAAGGGTGAGAAACTTGCCTTATGAGGACAGACTGAAGCATTTAAAGCTACACTCTCTAGAAAGGGGAAGGTTGCGTGGAAACCTGATCGAAGTTTATAAATGGATAAAGGGCTTTAATAAAGGGGATGTCAATAGGGTTTTGGTTGTTAAAGAACCAGGTAGGACACGTATAGCAATGGATTTAAGGTAGATAAATTCAGATTCAACAAAGACATAGGCAAGAATTGGTTTACCAAGAGTGGTGGATGTGGAATAGACTTGGCAGTTATGTTGTGGAGTCCAATACCATAGATGCATTCAAGAAGAGATTGGATAAATTCATAGATAGCGAGGTAAGATGGGGTTAGGATTACAGGAGCTGCCTTGTATAGGCCAACTGGCCCCTTGCAGACTCCTTACGTTCTTATGTTCTTATGTTTTTAATTACTAATGTTTTATTGCGAGTGGAAAAGATAAAATGACGTTCTTAAAAAAAGCAGTCGTCTGATAATCGTATTTTGAGATAACTGTCGCGCATTTGAGAACAGTTGCTTTCCATATACAGGAGCCTTGTCCTCCCTCTTATAGAGTATGCATCTCATGTGTGGGGGGGCTCCACTCACACAGCTCTTCTGAACAGAGTGGAGTCTAAGGCTCTTCGTCTCATCAGCTCTCCTCCTCTTACTGACAGCCTTCTACCTCTTACATTCCGCCGCCATGTTGCTTCTCTTTCTATCTTCTATCGATATTTTCATGCTGACTGGTCTTCTGAACTTGCTAACTGCATGCCTCCTGCGGCCCCGCTTTCTACTCATGCTCATCCCTATACTGTCCAAACCCCTTATGCAAGAGTTAACCAGCATCTCCATTCTTTCATCATCTTCACTGGTAAACTCTTGAACAGCCTTCCTCCGTCTGTATTTCCTCCTGCCTATGACTTGACCTCTTTCAAGAAGAGTGTATCAGGACACCTCTCCACCCGAATTGACCTCTCTTTTGGCTACTCTTTACTTTTTACTTTTGTGGGAGCGGCGAGTAGCTGGCTTTTTTTTTCACTCTTTTTGTTGTCCTTGAGCCGCATCCTATGATGTAAAAAAAAAAAAGTGCCACACGGGTGCTGCCACTAAGCGGGCACTCTCCGAAACCCCCCGGCCATTAAAATCTCTTACGTAGCCCTTCCTTTGTCTAGGATGGAGGTCGCCAAGGAGTCTAGAGTTAAATGAATGCCATAGAGAGATTCAAGACCATCTCAAGTTAGTTTAATTTTATTCAGAGGTGGAAGGAAATAATGATCATATTTCTCATTCTTTATTTACTACATTGATATGAAAGTGGTTCTTTTTAAGAATTGGAATACATTATTTACGAGTACCTAAACTAATATTCTTTCTATATATGTATTTTCACCCGTTTACCTAAATCTATATAGTACATTCATTACCTAACATATCATTACCTAATTCTACCTGAGATTAGCTTCAACATGGATCTTGAGCAGTACTGATTGGACTCTTGCTTGGTCTATGAACACTTATAAAAGTTAAGGTAAAAGTATTTATAAAACTGTTATTCACATGATAATAATGACTGCATCCGTGTGCCCGTGCGTTGCCATGCTGAACAGAATGCCGTGTGATGCGTGGCGCCAAAATTGTAGCTTCCTGAGTGATTTTGTATGGAAAATTAGTTGTCTTCTTTATAAATCGATATATCCTTTTCAGAAATTTGAGCACTGAGCATTTATAAATATTCACAACAAGACCCTAAGCGTCCCGGGGGCCAAAGATCGTGAGAAGGGCGCCCGGCCAGTGTGCAGGGAAGGTGACGAGAGTACAGGACCAGCTACCCTCCCCCATCCCCCCGACGCCACTCTTCTCCCCCTTCCGGCGGCACAGTCCCCTGCATCCACGTAATCCGCCGCCCCCTACATGTGGGACCCATCCTGCCTGCCCTTAGCGGCCCATATCCAGGAACTCGAACTCTTAGCAGCCTCACTGCGTGGCGGAAGTGGCAGGGGAGGGAGGAGCGAGGGGCAGGGGCGGGGCCTGGCGCGCCACCCAAGCAAGAGACACGAGGTCAGCGGAAAACAAGTCTGTCGCGAGGAGCTGAGGCTGCGAGGATAAGCTTCGTATTGAGAGGTTCCCCGCCACAGCCCGTCGAGGTGCGGGCTGTGGCAGCCGTGCTAGCGGGAGGCCGAGAAGGCGGCGCGGTGCCTCAGCCGCAGCTTGATCCTGGAGATGGCCTGCACCTTGGCCCTGAAGGTGCCGCCGCCGCCCCCGCCGTGCCCGTGGGAGTGCCCGCCGTGCCGCTCCCGGAACTCTGCCTCCAGCCTGTAGTAGATGCCGGGGTCGGGGCCGCTGGTGCACTCCTTGCGGCGGTCCGGGCGGCCGCGGTGGCCCCGCTGATTGCCGTGGGCCGCGTCCTGGGTGTTGGGGGCGGCGAGCGTCAGCCACGCCGTCAGATCCCGCAGCACGCGACTCTCCCGCTCCCTCTGCGCGTCCTGGTTGTGCCGCGTTGACCTGCCGGCGTCCCAGCGCAGACTCTGCTCCACCATCACCCTGCAATACGCCATCGTGACCCTAAGTGCCAGACTCCATGAGGGAGCACACATGTAAACTTGCCCGAGACGGGGGTGATACATGCTTTCACACTCGCACAAAACCCTGACTAATACAAACAGCCTTTCAAACACTCCACAGTCCCACACCCTCCTAGGAGGCTTCAAGCCACAAACAGCCACGTAAACAAACAAACAGTTCCTGTACTCACTCGCAGGCGATGGTGCGTCGGGCGCGGTTGGCCCTCCGGATGAGGTTGGCCTTGAGCCTCGAGCTGATGCGTGCCCGGCCGCCGCCCTCCTCCTCGTCCGACGAACTCTCGCTGCTCACGCCCACGCTGTTCACCACCACCCCCTGGCTCGGGGCCACGGCGGCGCTCTCCCCGGCCGGCGCTTTCCCGCTGGGCTGCCCCTCGCGTTCACCGGCTGAGATAGAAGAAAATATTACTCCCAAACACTAGCAAACAAACACCGACTAAAACCTTCTGTAGTAAAAGAACAGATTTAAATGTATTATGGCTGAGATTAAGAGCACAGAGCATGTTAAGGTTCAGACGTAGGGAACAAGAACTTAATGTGGAAGGTATTAAAATAATCTCGAACTTTCTCTACACCTTTTCACCCTCAAATCAAAAAAGTTGAATTTCAAATTAAAAATGTTGAAATTCAAATTAAAAAAGTTGAATTTCAAATTAAAAAAGTTGAATTTAAAATTAAAGAAGTTGAATTTCAAATCTAAAAAGTTGAAATTAAAATTTTAAAAAGTTGAATTTCAAATTAAAAAAGTTGAAATTAAAAAAGTTGAATTTCAAATTTAAAAAGTTGAATTTCAAATCTAAAAAGTTGAAATTCAAATTAAAAAAGTTGAATTTCAAATTTTAAAAGTTGAAATTCAAATTAAAAAAGGCGAGGTTCAATTAATAGATGAAGTGCAAGTCATAGAAAGATATATGTGCATGCCTACATACATAAATGCATATATCCACAAACTTATATATATATAGATATATATATATATATATATATATATATATATATATATATATATATATATATATATATATATATATATATATATATATATGGTTAAACGTGATAGTCAGTTCAATGTTAACTATTTTCTTTAGAAAATTCTCTTTCTCTCGAATAATAGTCCTATTCTCTTTTTTTTGCCGCTACATCGACGACATTTTCATCAAAACCACAAGCACCGAGGACGCCGAACATCTCAGAAGACTCCTTCAAAAATTATCCGGATTAAACTTCACCATCGAGCATAGCACCAACGGATCCATGCCTTTCCTGGATATCCTCGTCAAGCAAGATCAAGACGCCTTCAACACTGCTGTCTACGTGAAGGCTACTAACCCAGGTCACTGTCTCAATGGAAGGAGCGAGTGCCCCAAACGCTACAAAGACTCCACCATAGGGGCCTACATCCGGAGAGCACTCACCCACTGTAGTAACTGGCAGCAAGTCCACCATGAAATAGATCGGTCTACCCAGGTACTACTCAACAACGGTTTTGACAAAGCAGACATCTACAGGCAAACCAGGAAAATAATGGATCAATGGCACGCTGCAACCAGCAACACAACCGAGGAGAAAAATAACATCAATATTTATTACAAATCACACTTCTCTACTGCGTATAAAGAAGATGAAAGAATAATGAAACAAATCATAAGAAGAAACGTCACACCAACAGATCCCGAGAAGAAACTGAACATCGTCATATACTACAAGAGCAAGAAAACAAGCCACCTAATTATGAGAAACAGCCCCCAAGAAGAAAAGACGCCTACACAGGAGTCGCATGTCGTTTATAGGTTTATTTGTAAACGAGGGATCTGCGAAGCCCTCCCCTCAACCTACATCGGCATGACAACGATGAAGCTGAGCAGGCGAATGAGCTACCACCTGACATCCGGAGCCCCGCGCCAACACCTACTACAGAAGCACAATACAGTGCTAACAAGGAAAATTTTAGAAGAAAACACAGACATAATCGCAAGATGCCCCGACGAACGACGCCTCCCGATTCTAGAAGCCCTCAACATAAAAGAAATGGAGCCCAACTTAAACAAGCAGGCCCTAGATCTACAGGCTCTCCCGAGTATGCGCAGGAGTGCTGCGCACCAGCCTAACCAATCAGCAGCCGGTGCGCAACACGGGGAGGGAGACGACACGCCTTATTAAATACCGGGCACCCGGCGTCAGGGTTCCCAGTGACGGTACAAATGTACCATTTTGATACTTTTTGTCGGTAGCGGTACATTTTTACGACATTGAGCTAAAGTGGTACGAAATTATCATTAAGGAAAAATTTGATACTTTTTTACCAATTTAGTAAGAAAAATGATACATTTTCGTCTCACCGATGCATCCAGGGAAATGTGAAAAAAAGTATAAGTCCCGGTATAAATTTGTATTTACGTATATATTCTACCGCAAATCAGTGTTTCTGTGTTTTTGTGACCCGTTAAAATCATGTATCTGAGTATACAGCTGATGGGGCAGGGTATACGGCGTTGCCTCGGTGACGCTGAGCATGGATAGCATTGTGAAATGGTAGATAATATTGGGGCACTTTCATATATCATTGTCATCATGATGGACAACATTCACTATACATTAAATTATACATAGAATGCCATAAGATCGTTAATTTATCAAAGGCATAGATATTATTTTGTAAGATATGTAATAAATTGTATATCTATACCAAATGTATTGTTTTTCCACTTATAGATTAGAATTCTACATTGTCTGTGTTATCTTAATTATAAGTTTTAATCTCTCTCTCTCTCTCTCTCTCTCTGTTACCATACAAGTCATCATGCTGCAATAGTCACTGCAGACTGTGTACACCCTACATCACTGCCAGACGTAAGAGTTAAAAAAATAATATTTAAGTAATTTCCTCACTATAAAATATAAATTACCTAAAATTACCGGTTGATACTTTTTTTGATACTTTTTTTCAGCCATATGGTACATTTTTACATCTTGATCATTTTGTATGGTACGCTTTAGTTTTTTCCACTGGGAACACTGCCCGGCGTGCACCAGCCATTCTCTCTCCACCAGCGAGCAGAAAACTCCTCCTCCACCGAACACTTCAAGCCACTGAAGAAGGGTTAAGAAACCCGAAATCGCGATCTGGATACAAAGATGACCACTTACGGTGAAGTCATCACCAAATTGACAAAAGAGAATAGGACTATTATCCGAGAGAAAGAGAATTTTCTAAAGAAAATAGTTAACATTGAACTGACTATCACGTTTAACCAGACATGTTTAAGAGAAAATCTCCTGCCCATATATACCCTCAATATATATATATATATATATATATATATATATTAATATTTATATATATATATATATATATATATATATATATATTTATATATATATATTTATATTTATATATATATATATATATATGAAAAATTGCGTGAGCGGCGTGGATCGAACTCGCGTCCACTAAGGTGGAAACCCTAAGCTCTACCACTGAGCCATCGGGTAGTGTGTGTGTGTGTGTGTGTGTGTACGGCATGTATGTATGTATGTATGTATTTATGTGTGTGGAGGGGATGTGTGGTATGAGTGCTTGTGGAATAAGTATTTGTGGAATGAGTGCTTGTGAAATGAGTGCGTGTGGAATAAGTATTTGTGGAATGAGGGTTTGTGGAGTGAGTGCGTGTGGAATAAGTATTTTTGGAATGAGTGCTTGTGGAAGGAGTGCATGTAGAATAAGTATTTGTGGAATGAGTGCTTGTGGAAGGAGTGCGTGTGGAATAAGTATTTGTGGAATGAAGGTTTGTGGAATGAGCGTGTGTGGAGTGAATATTTGTCGAATGAGTTTTTAAGGAATGAGTGCTTGTGGAATGAGTGTTTGTGGTATAAGTGAGTGTGGAATGAGTCCTTGTCGAATGAGTGCGTGTGGAGTGAATATTTGTGGAATGAGTGCGTGTGGAGTGAGTCCTTGAGGAATGAGTGCTTGTGGAATGAGTGCATGTAGAATGAGTGTGTGTGGAATGAGTGTTTGTGGAATGAGGGTTTGTGGAATGAGTGCGTGTGGAATGAGTGTGTGTGGAATGAGTGTTTGTGGAATGAGTGTTAGTGGAATGAATGCGTGTGGAGTGAGGGGATCTGGAATGAGTCCTTGGAATGAGCGAATGTGGAATGAGTGAGACAAAGAAAACAAAATAACTACAGTTCCCATTCAATTACTATGGTGGAGGCGCCGAGTGCGGGTCATTCAATATAGCGGCCGGCGGCCGAACGCTGACGGGGGAGATAACCCCTCCATGTGTATTAGAGCTCAGTGGGAGAGAGGCGCACTATTACGCTATACGTAGCAATTTTATATATATATATATATATATATATATATATATATATATATATATATATATATATATATATATATATATATATATATATATATATATATATATATATATATATATATATATATATATATCTATGTATGTGAAGGTATTCTATGTTTCATTATTTATAACTTCAACTTTTTTAATTTGAAATTCAACTTTTTAAATTTGATATTCAACTTTTTAATTTGAAATTCAACTTTTTTAATTTGAAATTCAACTTACTTAATTTGAATTTCAACATTTTTAATTTGAAATTCAACTTTTTAAATTTGAATTTCAACTTTTTTAATTTGAAATTCAACTTTTTTAATTTGAAATTCAACTTTTTAAATTTGAAATTCAACTCTCTTAATATGAACTTCAACTTTTTAATATGAAATTCAACTTTTTAAATTTGAAATTCAACTTTTTTAATTTGAAATTCAACTTTTTTAATTTGAATTTCAACTTTTTTTAATTTGAAATTCAGCTTTTTTTAATTTGAGGGTGAAAAGGTGTAGATGTGATAGTAGAACTTGGAAACTATTATAAGAGAGAGGAGATGATTAAGACCTTTAAGTGACATAGTAAAAGTTTGTAGAGCAGATTTACAGCACAGAGACATCACAAAACTACAACAAACAAAAGCATGATCTTACATCGTACTACAGGCAAAGATAAACCTAACGAGGCGGCCACGAGACTCACCGTGCAGGTAATGAGACAGCCAGGAGCGGTCCAGGAGGCTGCGCTCCGCCCTGTTGAACGGAACTAAAGGAACCCCGGCCCACAACACGTCCTGGAAGAAAGGGGAAAAAAAAAAAATAAACAAAGTACACACGAACAGTAAAGATAAAAGCACTTCAAACATTATTCAAACATTATAAATCATAGACGTTCAAACATTATAAATCAAAACAAGTCCAGCACACGCATTAAAAACAAACAAAATAATTTACACGAAAACAAAAATAAGTCAAATACACAATATTTTTTTGCTTCATATCATCAGTTTTCTCTTCTTCTTCTTGTTCATATTCTTGTTCATATTCTTGTTCTTGTTCTTTCTCTTGTTGTTTTCGTTATTGTTCTTGCTCTTCTTGTTCTTATTCTTGTTCTTCCTCTTCTTTCTAATCTTCTTCTTCTTCTTCTATGTCTGCGTTCTCCTCCTCCTCCTCCTCCTCCTCCTCCTCCTCCTCCTCCACTTAAGCTACATATTGAGGGCCCACTTAACCATTTAATTTCACCCTCGCTCTCTCTCTTTCCCCTCAAAACAAAAGAAAACGAGGAGTGTATTATCCTTACCTCGTTCTCGCGGGCAAGCTGCTGGGGAGGCTCGAGGCAGATGAGGAGCTGGAAGGTAAGGAGGTCGTCGTAGATGTGAGGAATAGGCCCCCAGACCTCCTCATCCCCGCTGTGACTCAACTGAACGGTGTGCTCGGTAAGCTGGCAGCCCTGGGTGAGGAGGAAGAGGTATGGGAGAGTGGGAAGAGATGGAAGGAAGAAATGGAATAGGTAGCAAAGGAAAGTGTGAGGAAGAGAGTGATAGAGAAGAATGGGAGATATAATGAGGATGATGAAGGAAGGATAAGGTAAAGAGATGGAGAATGGAAGGAGGAAGGAAAGAGTAGAGAGAATGAAGATGGAGGAAGGAAGAAAGAAAGGGTAAAGGGAATGAGGAAGATACAAAAAACATATATAAATGAGGAGAGAAAGCAAGAGGGAATGTATGCAAAGAAGAAGGGTGGGAAGAAAGGGAGAAAGCACGAAAAATTTAAGAAACGGAGAAGGAATAAGGAAGAAAAGAAAAGAAGATATATATTAGATTAGCATAGGAAGAATATAAAGAAAAAAAACGGTAATAAATATTTGAAGACTCACAACCCTTAACACACACACACACACACACACACACACACACACACGTCTCCTCACACTCACACATGCACAAACTCCACCCAATTCACACACACAAACACACACACGCACTTAAAATCCCCCCCTTCCCCCCTACCTCCCCCAACATATACACGCACTCACATTCCTGACGGGGAGAGGGGAGAAGCGAAGGGCCCGGGCGCCGCAGCAGGGGTGTGTGTCGCTGGGCAGGAGCTGGTCGAGGTCGCAGGCAGAGGCGTCGAGGGGGTGCGTGCGACACATCCGCATCTCGCAGCCCGGGAACACGGCGCCGCAGGTGGAGCACGGCAGAAAGTGGACCTGGGAGAGGATCATTAAAGACCACCTCTCACTTTACACCCCCCTCCACCCCCGGCCCTCCATCCGCCCGCACCCTCACACACATACGCACCTGTCCCCATAGTCTCCAATACACCAGCCTCCAGGTCTTTATGTCGCCCTTCAGCTGTTTCACGTGATCAGTCAGACTCCAGTTCCCGTCCCTGTGGTTTATATTATATGGTTTATATATATAATGTACCTGTAATCATATAACAGGTAAGCTGTATGCATAATCACAACCCCATTAATCATCTTCTTTACCTTTATGATAATTGGGATTCGCTTTACCAGTATAGTTTTTGTAGCAATAATCTTAAAATAAACATAAGAGAAATAAAAACAAGCATAATGAAAAAGGAAAACAATACAGCGAAGAGGAAAACGGAGGGCTTACCTGGTGTGAGAGTAGTACACCTGGCCAGTGGTGGTGACGGTGGTGTTGGCGGCGACACAGGTGACGAGGCGCTCCACTGCCCGCGTCACCAGCTGCCCACAGTCACAACACCTGCGGCACACACATATAGATAGACAGACAGACAGACACAGATAGACAGACAGGCAGACCGAGAGATAGATAAATAGGTAAATAATAGTCTCATTCCCCTCATCTTCCCCTCCCTTCCCCTCACCTTTCCCCTCCTTCCCCTCACCTGTAGAGCGTCCCGGCTGTCTTGAATATTCCCCGTGATGGCACCGGATTCACCTCACACAGGGCCTGGAGGAAGCGTGCGTAGAGCTTGTTGAGGATCCTGTCTCTTCTGTCCCTTACGCCCTCCAGCTCCCAGTGTGTGAAGAGACGCGCCAGCCTAGAGGAAGAGAAGAAGAGGACGAAAGATGAGATGGAGAGCAGGTGATGTGAGGTGCATAAAATAGGAGAGTAGGAAGGGAAACGAAGAGGAGAAAAAAGTAAATTTAGTGTGTAGGAATAAGAGGAAAAAGAGAAACATAGAGGAAATGGAGAGTAGTTTATGTGTGGTGCATATATAGGAGAGGAGAACGCGAAGGGAAAGGAAGAGGAGAAAAGTAAAATTAGGGTGTTGGAAAGAAAGGAACAATCAGATAAGTAAATGAGGAGAGTTAGAGAAAGAGAAAGAAAGGGAAAGACAAAATGAATAAAAGTGTGGTATGTGAGGGAGAGGGAGAGAAGAAAGAGAAGAGAGGAGAAGAGCAAGATTGAGATGTTGGAGGGGGAAGAAGAGGAAAACAGGAAAGAAAAGGAGAAAGAGGACGAGACAAATGAAGTTAAATTCCCTGATACAAAAAAAAAAAAAAGTGATTGAACCGAATAACCAGAATGAAATTTCTAATGAACAGGTGATGCAAACTCACCTGGAGAGTATGGCGTCGGAGAGGCAGGTGAGGTTGACCTGAGCCTCGAGGATGAGGTTGACGTTGTCGTGGACGTACTGAAGGACCTCCTCCACCAAGGGCGTCATCTTAAGGAACTCCGCCGAGATTAGGATGGACACGGCGGTCTTGGGCTCTGCGTGAGGAGGAGAATGAGGAGGAGAATGAAAAAGGGAAGGACAGAAGGAGACTAAGGGAGATCACAAGAGGTCTTGCAGAAGGAAGGGGATGAAGAGGATGAGAAGGGATGGAAGGAGACGAAAGAAGATCACAGGAAGAGGATAGAAGGGGATGATGAGGTATCACATAAGGTTTTGCATGAGGAAGGGAGATGAGGAGAAGAGAAAGGAGATGAGGGGGGTCACAGGAGGTTCTGCACAAGGAGAGGAAGAGATAGATGGAGATGAAGGAAACTAAACTCTATTTTTGAAACCTCTTCTTTTCCGTAAAAATCAAATAATTGGCGAATCCACAAGCAAGACAAAAAAAAAAATGCTTCGAGAGGAGAAAGAAAATAGAGGCAGACAACATTAGAAAAATTAAAAAGAGGAATAACTTTAAAAAAAGATGAAAAGGAGAGTAGAAAAATTAAGAAAGGATTGAAATGTAAAATCCATAAAAAAACGACAAAAATGCATTGGAGAGGAAAACAGGTTACTTAGATCGAGATAGTTTTGGAATGGGTATGAAGAAGACTTAGATTCCTCACCAAGGACGGGGGAGACGTGGTCCTCGGTCTGTCCCTGCTTCACCCAGCGCAGGAGCCACTCGAAGATGGTCACGTCGCAGTGCACCGAGATGTCCACGTCCTCCAGCCGCTGACCTGACCACCGCCAGGAAGAGGAGAGAAAACGCTAAAGGAAAAATTTCATCCTACTCTTTGCCGACATCACAAGCGCAATAAAAGAACATACATGAATACAGAGCAAAGAAAAGGAGGAAAAAGAGGACGAGACTGAGGAGTAGGAACATTATTCGTAACCAAAATAGAAGGCAGAGAATATATACATAGCAAAATGGAAACAAACATAGAAACAATACGTAGGGAAGGAATTGGAAAAGAGGACTACACTAATAAGAACAGAAAAATCATAACATGTTACAAAAGAGGAAAAAGAAAAGAGAAAACTTGTCAAAATTGAAACTGACATAAATACAGAACAAGGAAGAGGAGGAGGGAAAGAGGACGAAGAGGTAGAAAGGGGAATAGTGAAAGAGAAGTAGCAGGAGTAGGAAGAAAAAGAAATGCATGAAGAACCAAAGGAAAAAAAACAACGAGGAGGAGGACGAGAAGGGGAACGAATAGGAGACAAGCTGTACAGGTGAATGCTTCTTACCTGCTGTGACGTCCGCGAAGTAGCCGATGTGGTGGATGAGGAGGTCACGTGGGCAGGTGAAGTCCTGACGCAATCCACGCGCCTCGTCACACACGTGGATGACGATGGCGGGGCTGGGGAAGGAGGGAGGGAAGGTGGAGATGGAAAGGGAATGAAGGAAGTTAACGTAGGGGCGAAAATGGAGTAAAGAAGAATGATGAAGGAAAACAGACTCAGAGAGAGAGAGAGAGAGAGAGAGAGAGAGAGAGAGAGAGAGAGAGAGAGAGAGAGAGAGAGAGAGAGAGAGAGAGAGAGAGAGAGAGAGAGAGAGAGAGAGAGAGAGAGAGAGAGAGAGAGAGAGAGAGAGAGAGAGAGAGAGAGAGAGAGAGAGAGAGAGAGAGAGAGAGAGAGAGAGAGAGAGAGAGAGAGAGAGAGAGAGAGAGAGAGAGAGAGAGAGAGAGAGAGAGAGAGAGAGAGAGAGAGAGAGAGAGAGAGAGAGAGAGAGAGAGAGAGAGAGAGAGAGAGAGAGAGAGAGAGAGAGAGAGAGAGAGAGAGAGAGAGAGAGAGAGAGAGAGAGAGAGAGAGAGACAAAAGACCGATAAACATAAATAAAAACATGCGGAAATATATTGAGACAGAGGCAGAAAATGTGAAAGTCAGGCAAACAGAGAGACAAAGAGACAAGCAAACAGGAAGAGAGGAGCAGAGCAAAAAAAGAAGACAAACCGAAGATGAACAGTAAAAAGACACAAGGACATAGACAAAGACAGACAGAGGATAAGGTCGAAGAAACAAAGACAGACAGATAAAGAAAAAGAGGTAGACAGAAACAGAGACACATAAGACAGAAGACAGACAAATCGAAAAAGACAAAAAATAAAAGACAGACGAAGTCAGACAGAAATTGAGACAGAAACAAAGAAAGGAACAAAAAACAGAAAAGAGACAAAAAAAAAAGAAGACAAAACAACAGAAAAAAATAAAAGAAAACAAAGACAAAAAAAGGTAGAGAGAGGAACAGAGGATGAAACAGAGACAGAGACAGAGAGAGAGACAAAGACGTCCCCTTACCTTCTGTCAGGGGTTGTTCTGTATACCGTAGGGGGCGCAGGAGGTGGGGGACGCGGCTCCTCTCTCGGCACGGGGACGGCGAGGGTGTTGGGGGAGTGTGTAGGGGAGTACCTGGAGCTGCTCCCCTCCCCTGACCCCCGCGGCGACTTGCTGGGGGGCGGAGGGGAGAAGGAAGGAGAGGAAAAGTAAAGGAAGGGGAGGAAAAGTAAAGGAAGGGGAGGAAAGAAGGAAGGGGAGGAAAGAAGGATGGGGAAGAAAGAACGATTGGGAGGAAAGAAGGAAAGGGAGTAAAGAAGGAAACGGAGGCAAGAAGGATGGGAAGGAAAGAAGGATGGGGAGGAAAGCAGGAAGTGGAGGAAAGAAGAAAGGGGAGGAAAGAAGGATGGGGAAGAAAGAAGGATGGTGAGGAAAGAAGGAAGGGGAGGAAAGAAGGAAGGGGAGGAAAGAAGGAAAGGAGGAAAAGAAGGATGGGGAGGAAAGTATGAAGGGAGGAAAGAAGGATGGGGTGGAAAAGAAGGAAGGGGAGGAAAGAAGGATGGGGAAGAAAGAACGATTGGGAGGAAAGAAGGAAGGGGAGTAAAGAAGGAAAGGGAGGCAAGAAGGATGGGAAGGAAAGAAGGATGGGGAGGAAAGAAGGATGGGGAGGAAAGCAGGAAGTGGAAGAAAGAAGAAAGGGGAGGAAAGAAGGATGGGGACGAAAGTAGGAAGGGAGGAAAGAAGGAAGGGAGGAAAGAAGGAAGGGGAAGAAAGAAAGAAGGGGAGGAAAAGAAGGATGGGGAGGAAAAGAAGGAAGGGGAGGAAAGAAGGATGGGGAGGAAAGGGAGGGAGGAAAAGAAGGATGGGGAGGAAAGAAGGAAGGGGAGGAAAGAAGGATGGGGAGGAAAGAAGGAAGGGCAGGAACTACGGATGGGGCTGAAAAGAAGGATGGGGAGGAAAGAAGGTTTGGAGGAAAAGAAGGATGGGGAGGAAAGAAAGAAGGGGAGGAAAGAAGGATGGGGTGGAAAAGAAGGAAGGGGAGGAAAGAAGGAAGGGGAGGAAAGAAGGATGGGGAGGAAAAGAAGGTTGGGGAGGAAAGAACGATGGGGAGGAAAGAAGGAAGGAAGGAAAAGAAGGAAGGGGAGGAAAGAAGAAGGAAGGAAAAGAAGGATGGGAGGAAAGAACGTTGGGGAGGAAAGAAGGAAGGAAAAGAAGGATGGGGAGGAAAGAAGGATGGGGAGGAAAGAAGAAGGGAAGGCAAAGAAGGATGGGGAGGAAAGAAGAAGGGAAGGAAAAGAAGGAAGGGGAGGAAAGAAGGATGGGGAGGAAAGAAGAAGGGAAGGAAAAGAAGGATGGGGAGGAAAGAAGGATGGGGTGGAAAGAAGAAGGGAAGGAAAAGAAGGATGGGGAGGAAAGAACGTTGGGGAGGAAAGAAGAAGGGAAGGAAAAGAAGGATGGGGAGGAAAGAAGGATGGGGAGGAAAGAAGAAGGGAAGGAAAAGAAGGATGGGGAGGAAAGAACGTTGGGGAGGAAAGAAGAAGGGAAGGAAAAGAAGGATGGGGAGGAAAGAACGTTGGGGAGGAAAGAAGAAGGGAAGGAAAAGAAGGATGGGGAGGAAAGAACGTTGGGGAGGAAAGAAGGAAGGGGAAGAAAAGAAGGAAAGAAAGACAGAAAGAAAGTAGGAAAGAAGAAAGGAAAAATGGAAGGAAAAGAAAAGAAGGGCAGAAGGAAGGGAAGAAAAGGAAAGGAAAATGGGAATGTATGTTAGATTTTTTATGGTGTTTAATTTTAATGTATGTTTTTTCCTGCTCTTTTTGTCTTTATTTTTGGTTTACATTCCTTTTTTTTGTCCTATTCTTATTATTACAATTACTACCATTACTACTGCTACTACTACTACTACTACTACTACTACTGCTGCTGCTGCTGCTACTACTACTACTACTACTACTACTACTACTACTACTGTTACTATCACCACCGCCACCAAAACCACCAACAACAACAACCCAACTTCCACCTCAATAAAAACTCAACACTCAAACTCATCCCATCGCCACGTACTAACCAGGTGGTGGGAGAGGCAGGGGTGAGGGTGTTGCCGTTGCCCTTCCCAGCGGTCTTGGCGGAGGGCGGCGTGGGCGTGAGGGCCGTGGTGTTCCCGAGGTTAAGTGAGGATACCATGTAAGGGAGAATAGAGTCCAGAAGCCCGTCCTGAAGAAGGGAGATTAAAAGGGAAAGTAAGGGAGGTGAAGGTGAGTGAGTGAGTAAGTATGGGTGAGTAAGGGTAGGTATTTAGGGTTAAGTAAATCAGTAAATAAGTAAATAAGTAAGTAGGTAGGTAGGAAGGTAGGTAAGTAAGAATAATTAGGGAGGGAGGGGAGAAGGAAGGAAGGAGGGAAGGAAGGAAGAAAAGAAGGAAGGAAGGAAAGAAGGATTGAAGGAAGGAGGGAAGAAAGAAAAGAAGGAAGGAAGGAAGAGAGGAAGGAAGGAAGGAAGGAAGGAAGGAAGGAAGGAGGGATAGGAAAGAAGAAAGGAAGGATATAAGTAAGAAAGGAAGTAAGGAAGGAAGGAAGGAAGAAAGAAAAGAAGGAAGGAAGGAATAAGGAAGGAAGGAAGGATATAAGTGTCAGGACCCAGAAAACGAGGAAACAGAGGAGTGAGATATACAACTGTGTAAACACCTGACAGGACAAACACTAACAAAAAGGGTGACATATATATAAATGTAAACATCTCAAGTACAAAAGAGGGGAAACAACGAGGGTAAAGGAAAACAGATACCCAGAGAGGAAAGGCAGGTATACAACTGTGTAGACATCTAACTCCTACAAACAAAAAAAAAACGCCAACTTTCGGTAGAAATAACAGAAAATGAACGGAGAACGAACAAGGGAGTAACCTTTAATATAATAAGATGAAGGCTATAACGAACAAGGGAGTAACCTTTAATATAATAAGATGAAGGCTATAACGAACAAGGGAGTAACCTTTAATATAATAAGATGAAGGCTATAACGAACAAGGGAGTAACCGCCTCACATGAATATAAGGAAAAGAAGGCTATAACGAACAAGGGAGTGACCTTAAAAATAATGAAAAGAAGGCTATAATTAACATAACTCAAGAGTAACTTTGTTAGGCAGATCGCACTACTCATGATAATACATATGCAAAAGTGGCAGCACTCCTAGAAACAGGAGCGTGTGAGTTTTAACGGATGAATTTATTAAAGAATTAGAAATAACTGTGAAGCGAAACCCGTGAATATTGTCTCTGTGCAAAGATACCATATTGAAAATGACGGTAAAAGACAAGTTAATATGGAAGGAAAAAGTAGTTTCCAAGACTTATTGATAACACGCGATGTAGATTTGCCGACTCATATTATGTTGAGTACTGATTTGTCGTGTAGCACGAGATTATTTTGAAAACATTGCAACTAAATGAGGAACGAAAGAACGAAGCTTAAAACTGATAATAGAAGGGGAAACCATACAATTATGCCAGGAAAAATATGTCTTATATCTAGAGGTGAAGGATCTTAGCTAAATGTAGATGGAAATGAAGAAAGTCTCACTGAAAATAAGGCCGTACGTTGCCAAGCAGCGGAACCTTTGCAACTGCATGCATCTGTTGCAGGTTACATAACGCTAGTGACGTAACTACAGGCAAGTGAAGCTTTATTTGAGCCTTGTGTTAGTACTCCTCAGGCTAGAATCTTGTGCTCAGGGATAGTTAAGTTAACCCCTTCATCTGACAATCAAAGATCTTATGTCACTGTGCCGTATTTGAATATTGAAAGTGAGTGTAAAGATAGATGATAATACAACGTTAGGATCTGTGAAGCCTGTCACTCATGAGCTATACGCTGATCTGCCACAAGTATCTAGTGTACAGACTGCTGACTGACAGCTAAAACAGACTTGAAGCCCGCAGAGCTTGAAGTAAGGAAGAAAAGCCTCTATCAAATTGTTGACGCTAAATTCCCAAGTGAAGAGAGAGAATTAGGTTTTAAAGTCCTTAATAGATAAATATATAACAGTGTTTTCCACAGAACAAGAACCATTAACAGCAACGCTCTATTTTTTTAAGCACCATCAAGCAAAACACTGATGAAGTAGTGTACAGGCGTTCATATAACATTCATATCAGTTATCATGACAGAGTAAATAAACAACTTATATCGCTCCAGCAACAGGGTGTGATTCGCCCTTCGCGATCACCCTATAATGCCCCACTTATCCCAGTGCAAAAAAACATGGAGTACTACGACTTTGTCTGGACTTCCGGGCACTTAATAAAACACTACGGGACGACCGGTACCCACTCCCTAATATAACTACCATACTCAATCAATTGGGAGATAGTAAGTTTTTTTTTCATGCCTAGACTTGAAACAGGGTTACCATCAAATCCCCCAAGATGAAATCAGCAGAGAGAAGACATTTTCTTTCCAGCAGGACATTGGGAATTTACTTCCTCCTTTGGCCTTAAAACAGCCCTGTCCTGCTTCAAGAAAATAATAAACACTGTCCTTACAGGACTATTAAGCAACAAGGTTCAGGTGTACCTTGATGACATAATTATCCTGGGCGATATATTTTCTAATCACGCAGATAACTTAGAACAAATTCTGGATCGCTTAAAGGAAGCCAAACTGACTCTTAAGATGGAAAAGTGTAACTTTTTTAAGGACAAAGTAGATTACCTGGGCCATGCCATCCGCTCAGAGGGAATAAGACCTCAATCTAGCAAGCTGGAGGCCATACAAAACATCCCGGCCCCCCAAACTGTTCATGATTTACAGTCATTTCTTGGATTGACTAATTATTATCGCAAATTTATTGCAAATTATTCACAAATCATTGCTCCTCTTCTAAAGATTAACAAGGGAAAGAAAGGTACACTCAAGAAAAAAGATAAAACTCCACTCATATGGACAGATGAAGCAAAAATTGCGTTCTCAACCCTTAAGGATAGAATGCTTGACACAGTCACTCTAAAATTCCCTGACTTAACAAACCTTTTTCAGCTCTACTGTCGCGTCCAGCTACAGTATTGGTGGAGTATTGCAACAACAGTATAATGATAATAAACTAAGACCTATATACTTTTTTAGTAGAAAATTGAACACAGCAGAACAGCGGTACAGTACAGTTGAAAGAGAGGCTTTAGCTGTAATTTATGGGTTGCAAGTAAACCGCCCTTCAATACTGTGTTACTCTATTGAGATCCACACGGATCACAGACACTTATTCTGGCTGTTACAAGTAGCTAGTCCCAACGGCAGGATAGCTGGATGGCAGACTCTCATGAGTGAGTATGATTTCACAATCAATCATTTGCCTGGCAAGGAAAATATAGTTGCAGATTTTTTATCAAGAGTGAAGGCTCAACAGGACACTGAGATTGAATTAGAAGATCCGCGCGATAATGTTTGTGGATGGGGAACAACAAAAACCGTGGAACACGTGAATAATGAGGGGCAAGGTATTGCACTAGTGCAGAAAAAGAAAAAGGCGCCAAATGATATGGAATCAAAATGTATGAAATGTATGGACAGAATTGTGAGTGTATCGGCCATACACTTGACTGGAGTATTCAGGAGATTAGTGAGCTGCAAGATGAGCAGCCAGCATATAGAATGATAAAAAATATGATAAAAGAAGGGTGCCCCATGAATGAGATTGAGCAGAGACTCAGAGATAAAAGGCATAATGTGAAGATGCCCCTGTCAGAGTTGCAGGTGGAACACGATGTGTTATATCGTATTATAGTGAATCCGTACGGAGAAGCCACTAAGGTGGTGGTTCTACCACCCAAGTATTTCCAAGGCGATAACTCTGGCTCATTCGTCGCCAACTGCAGGGCACGGAGGAACCAAAGTTACGTTATCTCGGTGTAGAATGCTTTCTGGCCTGGAAAGAAACGGGATGTAGAAAATTATGTAAGGAAGTGCGTCACATGTAGTCGTTTTAAGCGAGTTGGGAACTTCCACCCTGCTCCTTTGCGGCATTATCCGGACGTCACCGCTCCTTTTGAGAGAATACACATGGACCTTGTGGGTCCCATGGGTGTATCGGACAATGGGTTTCGATACGTAATGACCATAATTGATGTTTTTACAAGGTATTTGATTACAGTACCCTTACGGAGTAAGGAAGCCCGCACAAGGGCGTTGTACGTGAATGTGGTTTGTGTACACGGTGTTCCTCAGACAGTTGTTACAGATCAAGGTTCAGAGTTTGTTAATTCCGTGATGCAGGAGATAACTTCTGAACTCCTCATGCGACACGCGAAAATAACGGCTTACCATCCAAGTGCAAATGGAATAGTAGAGCGCGCAAATTATACCATTGTTAACATTTTGAGGACAATGGTTCTAGGAAATGTGTCCATTTGGGATATAATGTTACCTGCAGCCACCCTGGCATATAATACTGCGTATCATAGCACCATAAAGGAGTCCCCTTTTTATCTCATGTACTTACGGGATCCTCGTATACCCTACACTGTTAGAAAAAAAAATCAGCAGCCCTGGTATGATATTGACTCCTATAAAGAGGAAATGGCTGCAATTGCAAGGAAAGTTTATGATATTTATTCCTATAAAGAGGAAATGACTGCAATTGCAAGGAAAGTTTATGATATTTATTCCTATAAAGAGGAAATGGCTGCAATTGCAAGGAAAGTTTATGATATTTATTCCTATAAAGAGGAAATGGTTGTAATTGCAAGGAAAGTTTATGATATTTATTCCTATAAAGAGGAAATGGTTGTAATTGCAAGGAAAGTTTATGATATTTACTCCTATAAAGAAAAAATGGCTGTAATTGCTAGGAAAGTTTATGATATTGACTCCTATGAAAAGGAAATGGCTGCAATTGCAAATAAAGTTTATGATAGATGCCAGGTTTACAATGAAGAAAGTAGAGAAGAAATGGAAAAGTATTACCAAGTTACAAAAATCAAAACTATCAACGTTGGCGACAGAGTGTTCCTCAAACATACACCAAAAAGAAAAGAAAAGAAAAAGTTGCAACCTATTTTTGATGGACCCTACAGGGTAATAGAGAAGATCAGTGATATAATGGTAAAAATTAGGAACCTCAGGACTAGTAAGGTTTCAACGGCCCCCACAGATATAGTAAAAGTTCTTCATGAAGATTGCATTGATGTGCAGCAATGTCCAACGATTAGGCGAGCATACCCTTTAAATCCAGAGACAGACACTGATCTATTCTTTGCATTGCTCAACCCTGAAATCGCTGAGAAAACTTCTACCGAAAATAATGACTCGTAGCGGAGAGGTGACTGCTACTCATGACACATTAAATAATGTTCGTTCTACAACAGCAATAAACAGCTGATGCACAGGCCCTACCTTCTCAAGTTACTCCCAAACTTTCAGAGCCACCTCGGCATAGATAAAGCCTTCGCTTTTCGACGGTACAAGAGTTGCCTAAAATAATGTCAAAACTAATACGATATAGAACAGGAATAATGCATAAGGATGAAAATGCAATAATTGAGCGGAAATATGACGAAATAAACCACAGATTGATTTGACTCTTTCGGTGTACGACTCAATGACACAACAGGAGTCCCCAACACGTGCTGGCCAAAGTTTCACACCAACATACTATCTATATTATAGTCCTCACAGACAGAGACTATAGTACCGTTTAGCCTCACAGAAGATATTTTAGCTGCATTATATAAAGCACGGATTTTAACTGCTTCGTTACTTGAAATGTTATTCAAATGTCACCTGAGTATCCAGCTGTAAAAGCAAAAAAATACACACTCTTTAATTTTGAAAACGAATTCAGTTCATTGTTGCATCATCTAAGAAAATTTTTAGGCTATGAGATGACTACTATTCAAAACAAGCTGCATGCTTCTATGAATTATAGAAAAAAAAAAAAAAAAACGGGAAATAATTTTTTTGAGGATCCTTGTCTAATAACCTATTTGGTACCGCGACCCAGGCTCAAGTTGATGCTATTCATGAAAAAATAGAGGACTAGAGTCATTAACTGAGAAAGATTTTATATAGTTAAATGTTTATTATGGAAAACTCAACATCGTTAAGTAATATGCATGCCATGCAATCTGCCTTTAACAGGCTATATTCAGCTGTAGATGTATTGAACCAAGTTGTGCGCCAATTTTCTATAGACTTTGGCATTAGGAAGAGAAAAAAGCTCCTACAAGAATTGTTATATTTTGACTTAGCATTGAGACACATAAGACCAGGTATACAAGATTTATATTTGAGTCTGCAGGCTCCCCTGCAAACATACATAACTCCAACCATTATGTGAAACAAACAGTTGTTCAGTACATTAAAGGAAGCCTAGGCTCGGCCTCCAGGTCTTTTGTGCCTTGCAGTTCTTAATTTTTTAGCTCTATATAGGGATGTAATAACTGTCCTCCAGGACAACGGCTTTGCACGATTCTCGTAATTTCTATTTCACCAAACCTTTGCGAGGAGATCCGATTGACACCTTTGATGTCTTTCGAATCGACTCCCTTCCATTTTCTGTGCAGAATAGCACTTACTTTCTTATGTATAGTGTTGATTCAAGATGTATTGCCTTCAGTGAGAATAGGAAAATATATTTTATGCTTTCTAGTATAAAACACTGTAACAAGAATAACCATATGTTAGTTTGTCCTCCCACAGGCCCCGTCCATGAGGCTAGTGACGCAGCCTCTTGTAAATCGGCTGCTTTCTTGAAACATGAGTCAGTGCTCAACCTCTGACACACAATAGTCTTGAAAACATTTCCCCCTATGTTTTGAAAGGTCCTGGCTACTGGACCTGTTCACTTGCCTCCCCCATCACTCTGACACTCACATGCCCTACCCATCCTGTAAACAGACATACTGTCAGCCTGACGGATAATGGGATATTGATGCTTCGGCAAGGTTCTCTTCGCAGTGCTGAGTCCATCCCCCTACAGGAGCTAACAGCTGGCTTGCAGCCCCTAAATTATGTGGTCGAGCCGGATCAGCCCTTTCAACCCGCAATCCATTGGTGGATTGTCTTCGCCATTGTCGTGATCCTGGTTCTTCTGCTGGTGACGTCTGCCGTGGGGTATTCCTATGTCCTACGCTACGCACGACGCCGCCTAATTCCAGACTCGAACCAACTGCAGACATTGCAAGGCATATCTTCTCCACCAACACCTGTGAGATCTCAGGGGCGAGATCTTCCGGAAGGGGAAGTAATGTCAGGACCCAGAAAACGAGGAAACAGAGGAGGATATACAACTGTGTAAACACC
This sequence comes from Eriocheir sinensis, assembly GCF_024679095.1. Taxonomy (NCBI): domain Eukaryota; kingdom Metazoa; phylum Arthropoda; class Malacostraca; order Decapoda; family Varunidae; genus Eriocheir; species Eriocheir sinensis. The sequence goes on along the minus strand of NC_066517.1, from coordinate 12,498,338 downwards.
TGACAGGACAAACACTAACAAAAAGGGTGACATATATATAAATGTAAACATCTCAAGTACAAAAGAGGGGAAACAACGAGGGTAAAGGAAAACAGATACCCAGAGAGGAAAGGCAGGTATACAACTGTGTAGACATCTGACAGGACAAACACTAACAAAAAAGTGACATATATAACAGTGTAAGCATCTCAAGTACCAAAGAGGGGAAACAACGAGGGTAAAGGAAAACAGATACCCAGACTCAGATACAGAAAACAGATGCCCAGTGGGCGTGGTCAGAAAGTGTGAACAACCATTGAAAAGACTCTGACCTGTGACGTCAGTCGTGGCGACATGTTATGAGCCAATAATTTAACAGAAATATCACTGAGGTAGTGTCTTAAGACTGACTCACGAATAGCAGGAGAAGTAAAACAATACAACATAATGAGCGAGCAGATGGGTGTGACAGGAAGTATTGGCCATTGGTTATGTAGAAAATTAAGGGCGTGTCAAGGATGTAAGTCCGCCTAAAGCAAAGAAAAATGTGGCCTAGAGATCAGTGGTATGGGTAGACCGAGCTTGGTTCTCGCCTCAAGCAGACCTGCTACTCACTCAGCCGAGAATGGCTGTTGTGATCTTAATCGTGAGTAGAAATTCGAGAATCTAAGGGAAACCGACTGTATTGTCCTGGAGATTATAATGTAGGAGATGTGAAGTAGGATTGTGAGTGGGACAGGATTGTGATTATTTGTTTGCGATGTAAAGCAAAGGTAAAACCACTGGGTGTGGTAAAATAATGTGTTTCCATGACTTGTAGTAGATTATACTACAGGAATGTGTTATTAGGATTTTGTGAAGAGAGTACATAATGATTGTGATGTAAGCAGAGAGATACAAACCACTGCTTGTGGAACGACGAGTGTTATTATTATTGGCAACAACTGAGCACATATTGTAGTATTATGTTTAAGACATGTCGTTTGTCATATGTTGCATCCATTGCTGAATATGCCAGTGTTATGATCGTCTGAGCAAAGAATATTGCGTAAGGCAATTACTTTCATTTAATTTTAAATAAATGTATATTATCTTTTTCCCTTGTTTATCCCCGAACACCAGTCTCCAATAACAACTTAAGCCGGATCACGCTACCAGGGATACGAGACGGTGAGATCATTTATGGAGTAATTAATGAGTGATAAAAGAGTTGATTTAATACAAGAAAAGAAGGGTCTAAAATAAGTAAGAAAGGAAGTAAGGAAGGAAGGAAGGAAGAGAGGAAGGAAGGAAGGAAGGAAGAACGGAGGGAAGGAAGGAAGGAAGGAAGGAAGGAAGGAGGGATAGGAAAGAAGGAAGGAAGATTATAAGTAAGAAAGGAAGTAAGGAAGGAAGGAAGGAAGAAAGGAAGGAAGAAAGGAAGGAAGGAAGGAAGGAAATAAGTAAGGAAGGAAATAAGGAAGGAAGGAAAGAAGGAAGGAAGGAATCAAGGAGGTAAATAGGTCAGTAAGTATTAAGTAAGTAAAACCCAAGGCTCACCTGCAGCGCCACTTGCAGGAGCGCCAGCGTCTGTTCCTGCATGGAGGACGCGGGGTTGTTGATGAGTCGTCCCCAGGTCTGCGTGGCGGGGGGCAGGGAGGCGGTGCTGGAGGCGGGGGTGGGGGAGGTTCCTGCCCTCTCCTGCACCCCAGACCCCCGGATCAGCTTGCCCCCAGCGCGCACCTGTGAACGGAAGGTGTGTGTGTGGGGGTAGCTGTGGGGGAAAGGAAGGGAAGGGAAGGGAAGGGAAGGTGAGAAAAGGAAGATGAGGGGAAGGGAATGGAAAGGAAGGGTAAAAAATGGGAAGGGATGGGATGGGAATGGAATGGAATGGATGGAAAGGGAAGGAAAGGGAAGGGAAGGGATAGGAAGGGAAGGGAGGGTAAGAAAAGGAAAATGAGGGAAAGGGAAGGGAAAGGAGGAGTAAGGAATGGAATAGAAGGGAAGGGAAGAAAAGGGAAAGGAGAATAAGGAAAGGGTATGGAAGGGAAGGGTTGGTGTGTGCAAAGGGAAAAGTGTGGGGGAAAGGAAGGTATGGTAAGGTAAGGGAAAGGAAGGGAAAGGAAGAGAAGGGAAGAAAAGGGGAGGGAAGGGAAAAGAAAGGATGGGAAGGAAAGGGAAGGGATGGAAAGGGAAAGGAAAGGAAAGGAAAGGAAGGGAAGGGAAGAAAAGGGAAGGGAAGGGAGAGGAAAGGAAGGGAAGGGAAGGGAGAGTTAAGGAAGGGAAGGGAAGAAAAGGGAAAGGAAGGGAGAAGAAAGGAAAGGAAGGAAAGGGAAGGGATGAAATGGAAAAAGAAAGGAAAGGAAGGGAAGGGAAGAAAAGGGAAAGGAAGGGAAGAGAAGAGAGAGGAAAGGAAGGGAAAGGAAGGGAGGAAAAGGGAAAGGAAAGGTACATGGGCGTCCTCACACCTTCTGCGTGGTGGCGGCGGCGACGCGGTGCAGCTGGGCGGCCGTCAGGAGGAAGTCTAGGACGTGGGCCATGCTGACCGCCCCCGGAGCCACGCCCATGCCCACCCCGCCGCCCGTGTCACGCCCATTGTTGCCTTTGGCCGCCCACGCCTGGCTGATGCCGCTCTTGATGGCTCGCGGGCTGGGGGCGTGGGCGGGGGAGGACGACGAGGGGGTGGCCGCCGCCCCTCCCGACCCGCGGACCTCCTCCAGCATGAGTCTGTGGGAGGGGACGCTGAAGGGACGCTGGAAAGGGGAACTGAAAGGGACTAGTTACATGGGGCGCTGAGGGCGGGCGAAGAGACGCGGCGGTGTGTGACTAGTTCAGGTGACTCCCGCCTCACCCGGCTCCACCTGCACTAGGCCATGGGGGGCAGCACGGCGGCTGGGGCCCTAAAATGGTCTGTTGGCTGGTTTGTGCAGAGCCGCCGCCCCTATGGTGAGGTTAGTTACACTCGTTGCCATGGTAGCCGGTGATGCGAGAAATACCTCCTCGCAGAAATAAGTCGCTCTGGTGTCCACTACGCATGCGCCCTGGAGGAATACACAGCAGATCATCGTATTCATTTGCCTGGTTTTGTTTGTGATGGTTAATATTGTCGTCAGGATAACAACACACCAGACCAACAGTTCAGACAAGCAAGAGCTGAGTGAACATCAACGTGGGTGTAATTCTTCCTTTAAAATTTGCCCTGTTCGTATCTTCTAAAGCCTTCTCTGGATTCAAGGTGTTGCTCTGATGTTTGTGCCATGTATTGGAACCGAATCAGGACAAGTAAATGATAGCGGTGAGTGAAATATAGGAAAAGTAAGCACTCTGAGCCTCTCAGCGAGCTATTTTGCGGCTGCGAGCTGATTCCTGCAACACCTGGTTGGGCTCGTAGAAAGCGAAGACCTTACAGCGTAGACTCCAGCAAAAAGTATTCCCTCAAAATTTCTGAGTAATTGTGTTGTGTTTTGAGAGAAAATGTCCGTTATGTTTATTCTCTCGTATTAGAAAGACTCAAAGTTCTTAAACACTACTTAAAATTATAGAAGGCGAGTATTTAACAATGTAGACTCAGGTAAAGTAGAGGAATATTTCACAATTTCGAAGTACGTGTAGTGTGATGACTATGAAAATAATAATAAGAAAAGGAAGAAGAATTCCCCCCTCTCCCGCCCCAGGTTATGCTATGTTATAGACGATAACAACAAGAAACAACAACCTGATAACCAAAACGACAAATTAAAAAGACATAGACATCCATATTTGGCATTACAACTCTATGACAATTCCTTTCACTTAATATTCAGTGCTACAGTCATGACCCCTGATGTCAAGCCTGAAGGTTCGAAAGTTTTCCAGCTTTGGCAACACTGATTGACACTTTGACAGGGCGGCAGTTAGTCATTCAAAGCCGCGGGTGTGTTGCGTGAGGATTGTCCGCTTGTGTTGCGTAAGTGTTGGTCGCCTTGTGCTCGTGTGGAAAGGGGAGAGCCACGAAGAGGGATGGGTGGACTGGTATGTATATGTTATTTAAAGTTTGTATAGGTATGATTAAGTGTTTGATGGGTGTAACGGATGAATTGGGGGCTTTTAAATCTCGCAGTACTGTAGTTTGCTCCGTGTTGATCGCCACTTGGTTACAACGTCAACACACCAACCAAACACTGAAAAATACGCGTTTCCTCTTTTAGTTTCCACAGTAAGCGGTGTTTAATTGCTTGATGTAATGTCATAGGCTAGATGAGACAGCAGAGAGTAGTAAACTGTGCTATAGTTGTTTGTTTTGATATATTAGGCAAGGCAAGGCACGGTAGTAGGCAGAGTGTATGAAATTGAAAAAGAGAGATTAGAAAATAGGAGCAGAACCGACAATAAAAATACTAATGACAGAAGAGCTGTTACAAAAGCCCCATCAACTGAAGTGAACTGTAATTGTTTTATATATATATATATATATATATATATATATATATATATATATATATATATATATATATATATATATATATTAAACTTGTTTCTTTTGATAATAGGCTAGAGAAGGAAAGGCAATGTAGTAAGCAGTGTGTAGTTGTTGTGATACTAGGCTAGTTAAGGCAGTACACACAAGTTAACAATGCTCTTGAGACCCAGAAAGTTGGTGTTGTATAAAGAAATTTATATTTTCTTGTCATTTCACATTAAAAAGAACCTGAAAATGACGTAAGGCAAGGGCAAGAGAAGATGCTGCGTTTTCTGATGACATTTTGCTTATTTTTGACCACTAGGCAGCGTTGTCAGACTTTTAATTCGTGGCTGTGACTTTAATCCCGCAACAGCTTTTTTTTGGTATGTTGGTGCGTATCTTGCATCACCTCTTAACATAATCATGTGCGGGCAAAGAAATACATTTTTGCAATATTACAGTTGACATCAAGCTTAAACAAGGAGAAAATTAGAGTTAGCTCAGAACTCATTCATACGAACTGTAAACATAACTCTTGCCACGGAGAAATCTTCTGCCGCTGGATGAGGAGCATATACAAAGGATTAACCACAGGTGATCTGTAGTCCTCCTCTTGGAACAAATCGTCGAATTGCTCCATCTTCCTACTTCCGACACTGTGCCTTCTGAGTACTTGGGTCTGAAGAGTGACGTACTATCGAAACCAAATGCCTTCTGAACACCAAACTCGAGCTCTCATGAACGGAGACGAGATCTGGCAGCGTTGCTCTTCCTCCCCCTGTGTGTGTGTGTGTGTGTGTGTGTGTGTGTTATCCATTTCTTTCTCCGTTTTATTTATTTATTTATTTATTTCATACTAGATATATTGACGAAATCAATAATACAGCTGTATATTATCATCTTACTATTATTCTTTTTTCTTCTTCTTTTTCTTAGCAGTAGTATTAGTATTAGTAGTAGTAGTAGTAGTAGTAATAGTGGTGGTAGAACGGCATCACTATCAATATCATTACCTTCATTATTTTTATCATCATAATCATTAGTCAAAGTATTAGGCACTTAATTTACACATCAAGGAAATGAACTTCAAACGCTGACTACTTATATGATTATTCTTAACAATAATTTCTCAATAATGAGACCACTCTCCTTTTTCGAACACCTCTGTCAAGCGGTCTGGCATAGAAGTCACCAATTTTCTAATGATCTCTGGCTTACTCCGAAGTGTCTCCCATGAACTATTGACGTGCTCCGTTAAGCCTCAGTCACATATTCACGATCTTGACTCCCGGCGCCGTCCCGACGTTCGATATGCCGATAATCCTTGGCTGCGTGACCTTGGGTGATGGGTGTGCTGCTGCGACGGCGTTACGCCGACATCTCGATGGGTGCGGACGGTGTTCCGACCGTCGTATCTGGGGAGCGATTACCTCCCGACATAACGGCCACGGCTGTTGACGATAGTCCTAACTGACACAGACCAGAAAAGGACGATCGTAACACCATCTGGGGGTGATAACGACGTTATTAGGACTGCTGGCGATCATCTTGAGACCTCTTCACCTGTGCCCAGATGACAATAAAAAGGGGGCGTGCCCACCATGGACCCCACTTTGCCCCGCATGGCCTTCTTTGCAATGTTCTTTTATATTCCTTGAGACCCTTATTGTAGAGGATGGGTTTCTCAGTCAGCCACTCCCCGAGCTGAGCCTCCACTTCATCCTCCAAGATGACGAGTGACACCTGTTTCTTGCTCCTGGGCTTGCCCTTGGCCTGACTGCCCACTTCCTCCTCCTCCTCCTCCTCCTCCGTGTCTTGCAGGTTGGGTGGAGGAAGTTTCTCTTCAACTCTGCTCACAAATATACTTTTATCCGGATACTGGAAGGCGTGGGCGGCAGGGTCAAGGGTTGTTGAGCAAGCAGTGTTGGTGGTGACAGGGCTATGGCAATGTGATAGTGGTGAACTGTTGGGCACGTGTTCGATGTTAGCTTCTTTGTCTGCACCCATGGTTAATGCAGGAAAAAACTGGAGCGAAAGAGGGAGAGCAGACCGGAAACACCTGTTTATATATCCCCATCCGCCACTCCATCTCCCCCCGAACAGGTGTTCGGCGTGGCGCCGTTGATAAATCTGAATGCAGTCGGTTGGGTGACAACGCTGCCAGACGTACGTTACTAACACCGTTAGGAGATCCCCTTCAGTGCCGACCATTGCCGACTACGAAACGACGTTGTTGCGATGGACATCCGACGTTCTTGGTTTCTTGCCGGCAGATGACAGATGTGGAGGGCGCCGATTGTTTTGAACATTCCCAAAACTGTCGGCGTGCGGCCTCCCGCGCTGCGGCGGCCGGTGAGATGTGGCGGAGCCACAATAATCCCCGAAGATGGCCTGCCGGAGGATGGCGATCACCGTGAAGGGCTACATTTTCTGACGTCGGGACGGCGCCGGGAGTCAAGATCGTGAATGTGTAACTGAGGCTTTAGGGCCTGTGGAGTGCGCTTTCCAACTGGATCCCATGAATTAACCATATTTGCCCAGACATGCTCTATGGGGTTGAGGTCGCAACCCCTACTGGGTCAGTCCAGGAGCTGGATCAATTGAAGAATCGCCCCCCCAGAGTTCCCAATTGAAGATTCGCCCCACCAACTCTGCTCAACTGAAGAATTGCCCCCCCAACTAGAAATATCGGAAATTATATATTATATTTGGTTTATGCCATTTATTATACATAATCTTATATTCTATATATCGTATTATTTATAATTAATAGTTTTATTGTTATGTAAATGTATACTAAATGTAGAACACTTTATTTTTTGCATTTTTCAATTGAGTGGAATTGAGTGGAAAAATGAATACACTGATTTTCAAATGCATTGGCAAAAAATCGGTCGCGCCACATAAATTCCTGCAGATATGAGTGAAGAAAGTCGATGTTGTTTAAGCCAATTGATCACAGGCAAAGGATCCTCAGTCAGCAGAGGGAGCACGACAGGCTTGAATGCGTCACGGGCCATGTCGAACAATAGACAGAATACATGAACCCAATGGTGCTAAAACTGATCACAAGTTGTGTCAGGTTAGTCAAAAATGTTAGGGGGAGGTTTTGATCCTCTGATGTCAGGTCCACCGTTGAGGTGTTAAGGTAAGGTCAGGTCAACTGCTGAGGTTTTGATCCCCTGATGTCAGGTCTACCGGTGAGGTTTTGGCCGCCCGCTGTAGTCTTGTCATCAACTGAAGAATTGCCGCCCAACTGAAGAATCGCCCCACCAGAGCGGTCTGGGGGGACAATTGTTCAATTGATCCCAGGAGCTGCAATACATTTTGGTTCGCAAACCACTCCTGGACTATCCTGGCCATGTGGATGGGTGATTGGTCCAGGGTGGGCGTGGAAATTTCTTTCCCGCAGTGAGGGAAGAAAGAAGTCCTCCAGGATACGGAGATATTTTTCGGCGGTCAGCCTTCCCTCAATCTTCACCACGTCGCCCACCCCGTTTATGGAGATCCAGCGCCACACTCTACACGTGACGTGGCCGCTCCTGCTTTCAGCATAGATGTTTCTGGCATCATATCTGAAGGGAAAATATATAAAAGAAAATAAATCTGTGTCAATGGTTACTTTTATTTTTTTAAGTAACTAATTCAAATATACTCCTGTAGGAACTGAGACATGAAAGTATTGTAACTGGTATACAAATAATGATGTGTAGACTGTTAGCATGAATTGGGTTCTACTGGCCGACTATCAAATGGTTTCTCAGATTCTTTTTGAGGTTAAACTATCATGTCAAAGATAATTTTAATTACGTTTAAAAGAAAATAATTTTAATTACGTTTAAAAGAAAATAATTTTAATTACGTTTAAAAGAAAATAATTTTAATTACGTTTAAAAGAAAATAATTTTAATTACGTTTAAAAGAAAATAATTTTAATTACGTTTAAAAGAAAATAATTTTAATTAAGTTTAAAAGAAAATAATTTTAATTAAGTTTAAAAGAAAATAATTTTAATTACGTTTAAAAGAAAATAATTTTAATTACGTTTAAAAGAAAGAAAAATCGAAGTATTTTGATATTAAAAGAGATATTAAGATACCTTGTGTTTTCCTCCGCCATATGCGGATTCTACCATGGTCAGACGACCGGAAAGTTTTCTCATCTGAGAAAATAACAGTTGCCCAGAATACCTCAGGGCGTTCTTTATGTTGACGGGCGAATTCCAGCCTGGCGCAGCGATGGAGGTCTGTTAGTCCCTCCTTCCTCGCGGCCACCCTGCTGGAGAGCCCCGCTGCATGGAGCTGTCGCCGTATAGTGGAGGGCGAGGCGGCGAGTTGGAGCCGTTGCTTGAGTGGTGCGGCATTACGGAGCGGGACGTCCCCCTCTGCCGCCTCAATAATTCGCCGGTCCTCCTCCGGTGAGGTGACCTTTGGACGGCGCCCAGAAGCTGTGACCATATAATAACAATAAGAAAAATAAAATAAATAAATAGTAATAACACAAAAGTCTTATTCTGGGCAGAAGAACCTCTCTATCTCTATCTCATCATCATGACCACAAACAAACAGACATACACAACACAAAAAAATCGCCTATATTACTTACGTAAATCCTTCATATTTCCGCTCTTCTCATATCTCTTTTTCCACTTCGCCACTGTTGATACTGCTATGCCAAGTTCTGCAGCGATGTTTCTAATGCTTCTTCCCAGCTCAAGCAGCAAGACAGTTTCCTCGGATTACAAGGGATCTGGGTAAATCTTAAGAATAGCGGCTCCTAGCGGGTGCGCATTTAGGGCACGGTGTGGTGGTAATTACAACATTTCTAGCACGTACGACGGGGTTTTGACAAGCGGACAGGGGTGTTTTATTTCACAAGGGGTGTATTTTTCCGCGCGGGCTCTTCCCCTTCTTCACCCCGGAGCTCGCAGTCTCATCGCCCATCGACTTGAAGAAATCGTGAGGCCAGCGTGGAAAAATACACCCCTTGTGACAAACACGCCTGTCCGCTTGTCAAAACCCCGTCGTACGTGCTAGAAATGTTGTAATTACCACCACACCGTGCCCTAAATGCGCATCCGCTAGGAGCCGTTATTCTTAAGATTTACCGGGATGTCTCCTCTCCACGATGGACGACTGGAGACTGAACTGTCAGCTCTCGAGTTTTGGGGTATATAACGTGCAGATTTTCCCAAGAGATTATATCACATCCAAAGTGACTGCCCAATCCCTTCTGCCAGCAGCTTTCACAAATTACACTCGTTCCCGCCCATACTTAATTACCGGGAATAAAGACCCACACCTAATTACCGGGAAAAATGCTCTCTCTCCCTCCTGCTTCGAGGTGTGAATTAGTGGGCTGGAACTGATAAATCATTTTCCCGCCCACACCTAATCCCGGGCGGTGGCGCCTGTCGTCTGGCAACGGGGCTGTAATTCGTTTTCAGTAAAAATGCTGTGTTGTATGCTTTCGTTTGACTTGTCGGTGACTACTGAAAATGCCTTAGCAGGCACCACAGTATAGCAAGTATACACCTACTTAATTATTACCTCCACAACTCCCGCCAAAGGGTCAAGATGAAGTAAATACACGACTTTTTCATTATTATGGGGCGGCACTTTATTTGACTGTAATTTCTGACACTGGCGTAATGTACTAATTCACTAGTAAGAATCAAATAGAAAAGTCAGCCTCGATCCACTCACCTTTGCACCAGCCTCCATTGGCAGAAAATTAGATACTGAGAGAAAGGATTGGAGTGATTTGAATGTATATGTTGTCTCGAAGCAGTGAAGATAACCAAGCGAGATGTTATGCCCTTTCAAGTGTTCAAGTGTTCCAGAAAGTTTCGAACGTCCTCTATTGTTGTTAGTTAGTTAGTTTTCATGTAAACTGTTGCTCTCTTATGTATTCGAAGTCTTAAGGATTGCCAGTATTATCTATCTATTATTTTCAACGTTTCAAATAATCTAAGTAATGACATGTATTTTGTATGCGTGTATATCTATTTTTTTAAATTTTAGATTGCCATTTGTCATTGCTGTTTTATTTTATTATTATTTCTTAACATTATTCGCCATTCTCTTTTAATTCACTCTTCTATCCTTCATCTCCTTTCCCTCCCTCCCACATCCCTCCCATCTGCTTTCTCCTCTCCTGTTTCCTCCCGTTCTCTTTTTCTCCTCCTCCTCCCTTCCTTGCTCCTCTCTACTCCTCCTTCCCCTTCTCTCCCTTCCCCTTCTTCTCTCCCTTTCCTGCTCCTCCTCTAACTCCTTTTTCTTTCATCAATGAACGCGAAGGTAGGAAGAAGGGAGAAAAAGAAAGAAAAAAAGCGAAGGCCGCTACGATTATTATTCCACTTCAGAGAGAGAGAGAGAGAGAGAGAGAGAGAGAGAGAGAGAGAGAGAGAGAGAGAGAGAGAGAGAGAGAGCAGAAAAGAGGCCTATTGTGTGTGTATCTCATTCTTCAGCATCATCATCGAACGTGTTGCCTTCTTTTGTAGACATATGCTTTCCCGTTTTCTTTTTTGTGTGTATGCTTAGTAAGAGAAAAATGGGAAGCTATAGAGATGTTTTTTAAAGGGTGCTTGATAGATTATGGGATGAAACCTTGAGTCCCCTCTCTCTCTCTCTCTCTCTCTCTCTCGAGTGGGTGATTCGCTCGTTCACTCGTTTTGTAACTGATTTGTTAACGATCTTTACGTGAAACAAACTTACCAGAGAGAGAGAGAGAGAGAGAGAGAGAGAGAGAGAGAGAGAGAGAGAGAGAGAGAGAGACTATACCTATAATCTTCCTATTTCCACTTCGATTTAACATTTCAAAACAGTTTCGGGTATCAATTAAGTCTGAGTTGTGTCTCATATCTCGCTTTTCCTTATACGTTCAGTTTTGTTAAAGGCGAAATACTGGGAACTCTGAACGTTCGCTTTTTCCTTCAAACACTTTACACAGGAAAATATAGAAGGATCATTGGCATTATCCTCACCTTATCACAGCCCAGCGAAGGAAGGAAGGAAGGTGGACGGAAAGGAGAGGGAAAGGGGGAAGGGATATTAAGGGAAGGAGCTGAAAGAAAAAAAAATAATGGAAGGAGGAAAGGAAGGGCGAAGGAAGAAAATAACAAGTAGAAAAAAATGCGAGGGAGAGAGAGGAGACAGGGAAAGAAACAAAAATGGGAAGCGAAAAAGGAGATGAAAGGAAATAACAAAAATTAAAATAAGAGAAATAAAGAGTAGAAATCAAGGGAAGAGGCAAGAAGGAGAAAAGGAAAAGAGGAAGGGAGGGGAAAGAAAGAGAGAGAGAAGGCAGATGGAATTGGTGTGGGAGAAGTGAAGGGAAGTTAAAGAAAGGAAAGCGCAAGAACAAAAAGAAAGGAGAGATTGAAGATAATAGAAAAGGAAAAGAATGAGGAAAGGGAAGGAGAGATCAAGGGAAGAGAAGAGGAAGAGGAAAGAGAAAGGGAGGGGAAAGAAAGAAAGAGAGAAAGCAGATGGAATAGGTGTGGGAGAAGTGAAGGGAAGAGAAATAAATGAAAGAGCAAGAACACAAAGAAAGGAGAGATGGAAGATAATAGAAAAAGAAAAGAATGAGGAAAGGGAGGGAGAGATCAAGGAAAGAGAAGAGGAAGAGGAAAGAGAAAGGGAGGGGAAAGAAAGAAAGAAAAGAAAAAGGAAGATGGAGAGGAAGAGAAGAGGAGAGAGAGAGGTGATGTCTGTGGAAAGCAAACGACAAACAAACACAAAACCAAGTTCACGCTGAAACTCAAAACTATACACCTTACATTTTTTTTTTTTTAGGCAATTCATGTGGTCTAGTCCCGCCAAGGTAACACGCAGGTAATTGGCGCGGCGGTCCTTACAGGTAATTTCAAGGTGTGCCGCGAGCCAGGTAACACTTAGAAGATACGGGCAAGTGGGGGGCCTTTGATCCTCGGTACTGCTGGCTCGTGTTAGGGGGTGGCGAGGCGAGCGGACCCCAAGCGCTAAACACAGGTTGAAATTATTGGCTTCCCTGTGTTGTCTTAGTGTGTTTGTGCAGGTGATTACAAACAGCGGCGTGTCGTGCGGGCTGGCTGAATGTCTGCTGAATGGCTAAGGTGACGGATGGAACGAGAGGGTGGCTGACTGGCTGGGTGGATGAAAGGTTTAGTGGCTGAGTGGTTGGTTGGGTTGTTCTGGTTTGTTGGTGTGGGTGGTTGGATGGAAAACGAAAGGTGGATGGTTAGTATTGGTCGTCCTGCCTCCTCCACCCTTCTTCCTCCGTCCACATGTCTATTAACTGGCTCCTAAAATTTCGTTTCTCTAATTAAAAGATGGCATGTAATTTTGCATAGTAGTGTTTTCTTTTTCTTCGTGTTCTTGTTCTTATTCTTATTGTTATTCATATTTTTCGTCTTATTATTATTATTAACTTATCTTACAATTCTTCTTTTTGTATTGTTATCATATCTCAATTCTTCTTCTTCTTCTTCTTCTTCTTCTTTTTCTTCATATTATTATTATTATTATTATTATTATTATTATTATTATTATTATTATTATTATTATTATTATTATTATTATTATTATTATTATTATTATTATTATTATTATTATTATTATTATTATTATTATTATTATTATTATTATTATTATTATTATTATTATTATTATTATTATTATTATTATTATTATTATTATTATTATTATTATTATTTTCAGGTTGACAAGGGAGTGTCGTCGCCGCCGCCAGCCTCGTTGCAGCCGTGCCCGTCAGGCTGCTGATGCAGGGCTTGGTGAGTACATGTGTAATTCATTAGTTATTTCATTATTTATAATTTCTTATTTACTTCTTATTACTTATTTATTTTTTCTCATGAGTTATTTATTTATTTTTATATCTTGTTTATTTCTTATCTATTTCTTATTTACTTCTTGTTATTTATTTCTTTATTTCTCAGTTCTTGTTTATTTTTTGTTTATTTCTTATTTATTTCTTATCAACTATTTTTTATCTTTATTTTGGTGGTGTTTTCTGTTTATGATTGCAACGTATCCATACCGTTACAATTTTTCATCCAGAGAAGTCAGTAATTACTTTTTATTCTTTTTCGTTTCTTTCTTGAAATTGATCTACGGCAGGTTAAGCGTCAATCAAATTCCCTTTCTATTCATAGGAGCATGGTCTTCAATTAGTGACACTTGCAAAGTAATATCTAGTGCTGGTCCAAGTTTTCAGGGACCTCAGCACGATCATGGGTTAGGAAGTTAAGAGAAAAATGAATGAAGTAGTTGTTCTAAAGATATACCGGGATCATGTTTTGGAAGCAGAGCGGGGAAGGTAATTTACAGCTGGAAATCCACTTGCGGAGAGTGCAGAGTCAAATAGATTAGTCATTTTTATCTACGAATATATGTTTGGACACCTGTAGAGACAAAGGGCCATCTAGAGATTACCTGTCCGCCAGTGTGTTACTCAGGTGTGGGAAAGGGTGGTTTTACGGAGTGGATCTGACGAATGTTACAGAGAGCGCTGTCTGTTACTACATTTTCTGTGGACCGTTTTAAGGTAATGACTACACGGGGTAACTTACACAAATATAGTATTGAAGTTTTTTCAAAAGGAGAGTATCGAAATTGACCTCTCTTTTGGCCACTCTTCTGAACTCCTTTTTATATATAGGGGCAGTGATTAGCAGGATCTTTTTTTTTTTTTTTTTTTTTTTCCCTTGAGCTGTTTCCTTAACAATTAACTGTAAAGAAATTGTACATATTCTTTTTTTTATTTATTTATTTATTTATTTAGAAGAGAGATTGCTTTAAAGGATTACATTGATTATTATAGACGGAAGTATATTTTGATAATGCTTTCAGAATCCTATATCGCTCATGACGGCCTTAATAGCGAAAAAGAATTGTTATTTTATTTTAAGGCCTCACACACTCGAGTTTATTATCCCTGCTTGTTCCCTCCTCTTCCCTTCCTCCTCCTTCCATCTCCTCTTGTCTTCCTCCTCCTCCTCCTCTTCCTCCTCCGCCATCTTGTCTTCCTTATGAATAATAATCTGGTTTGTGGCGTCTCGTCCAGCTGTGGGGGTAAGGCGACGCTATACGGACCATGAATATTCACCACCACCTCCACATCCACCACCACCACCACCATTGTTGTTACCTCCACCACCATCACCACCACCTCTACATCCACCACCACCACCACCACCATTGTTGTTACCTCCACCACCATCACCACCACCTCTACATCCACCACCACCACCACCACCATTGTTGTTATCTCCACCACCATCCACACCACCTCCACATCCACCACCACCACCATTGTTGTTGTTACCTCTACCACCATCCACACCACCTCCACATCCACCACCACCACCACCGTTGTTGTTACCTCCACCACCATCCACACCACCTCCACATCCACCACCACCACCACCGTTGTTGTTACCTCCACCACCATCCACACCACCTCCACATCCACCACCACCACCACCATTGTTGTTACCTCCACCACCATCCACACCACCTCCACATCCACCACCATCCACACCACCTCCACATCCACCACCACCACCACCACCATTGTTGTTACCTCCACCACCATCCACACCACCTCCACATCCACCACCACCACCACCACCATTGTTGTTACCTCCACCACCATCCACACCACCTCCACATCCACCACCACCACCACCACCATTGTTGTTGTTACCTCCACCACCATCCACACCACCTCCACATCCACCACCACCACCACCATTGTTGTTACCTCCACCACCATCCACACCACCTCCACATCCACCACCACCACCACCACCATTGTTGTTGTTACCTCCACCACCATCCACACCACCTCCACATCCACCACCACCACCATCACCATTGTTGTTATCTCCACCACCATCCACACCACCTCCACATCCACCACCACCACCACCACCACCATTGTTGTTACCTCCACCACCATCCACACCACCTCCACATCCACCACCACCACCACCACCGTTGTTGTTACCTCCAACACCATCCACACCACCTCCACATCCACCACCACCACCACCACCACAGTTGTTAAAACCACCACCACCCACCCCACCACCTCAAAAACCACCACCACCACCACCACCACCACCACCACCACCACCATTGTTGTTACCTCCACCATCATCCACACCACCTCCACATCCACCACCACCACCACCATTGTTGTTACCTCCACCAACACCCACACCACCTCCACATCCACCACCACCACCACCATTGTTGTTACCTCCACCACCATCCACACCACCTCCACATCCACCACCACCACCATTGTTGTTACCTCCACCACCATCCACACCACCTCCACATCCACCACCACCACCACCACCATTGTTGTTACCTCCACCACCATCCACACCACCTCCACATCCACCACCACCACCACCACCATTGTTGTTACCTCCACCACCATCCACACCACCTCCACTACCACCACTGTTCTTGTTACCACTACCACCACCACCAATACCACCACCACTGCCTCACACATCACCACCACCACCTCATATATCACCACCTCATACATTACTACCACCTCATTCATCACCACCACCATAACCACCAAGATCACCACCACTCACTTAACATCACCATTACCACGTCTATGTTGGCTTCACTACCACCACTACCACCATCATTACCCCCCCCCTCCGCTATCATCATCTATCTTACCATCACCACTTTTGTCGTTAGTTCTACCCCCACACCACCACCATTACCCCCACACCACCACCATTACCCCCACACCACCACCATTACCCCCACACCACCACCATTACCCCCACACCACCACCATTTTTGTTATTCTACCCACTCCCCCTCCCCCCACTACCATTATCTAACCACCACCACCACCACCACCATTTACATTATCTTCTGTTGCTATTAGTTTTGTTACTACTACAACTTCATTCACCATTTTCTTTGCTCTCCCTACATCAACCTCTACTGTCACCACCCTCATCACCACCACCACTGTAATTACCTTCATTATCAGTAATCACGACTACTACTACTACTACTACTACTACTACTACTGCTACTCTTACTACACCACCACCACCATTAACACCACCACCACCATCGTCATCAACACCATACTTCACAATTTCCTTTTTCTTCTTTTTTTTAACTGATTTTACACAATCGCATATCTATCAAAACTCGTCCTATTTTTTTTTTTTTTTTGTACTAAGAAGTTGAGACGGTTCATTTCACCCTCATCCTTTTCTTTTTATCAATTTCTCTCCTTTTATCCTTAATGCACAAAGTGAACGCCCCCTTCTTTTCCCCTTTTTCTTGCGGTAGGGACGGTCCAGTATCGTTCTATATCTTGCTGCATATATTTTTTTTTCTGCTGCACATTTTTCACCGTTTTTTGTCGGCCTTTCATCCCTTACATGGCTTCAAAGTTCACACGGTGGCGAATCCTGTAATTATTAACCGGGCCGAGTTGTAATTAGGGCGAAGTCTCCAGAGGCTAATGATAGGTAAAGGTGGCTGATTAACTTAGGTGCCGAGGTTCTCATTCCTCCCTGCGATCCTCCTCTCCCTCCTCCTCTTCAATTCCTCTCCCTTTCTTCTCTCTTCCCTATCCTCTCCTCTCCCCTTTCCTCCTTTCCCAATCTTCAGTCCCTACTCCTTACTTTTTCCTTCCCCATATTTTTTTTTCTACTTGTTATCCTCTTTCCTTTCTACTTTTCTTTTGTTCCTCCCCTTTCCTCCTCTCCTTCCTCCTCTTCAGTTCCTCTCCCTTTCTTCTCTCTCTTCCTTATCCTCTCCTGTCCCCTTCCCTCCTTTCCCAATCTTCAGTCCCTACTCCTTACTTTTTCCTTCCCCATATCTTTTTTCTACTTGTTATCCTCTTCCCTTTCTACTCTCCTTTTGTTCCTCCCCTTCTCTCCTCTCCCCTCCCTCTCGACTCATTTCTTCCCCATATTCTTTATTTGTTCCCCCCCTCCCTTTCCTTCCCTCCCTCTCTTTTTTCCTTTATTCTCTTCTCTCTCCTCCCTCTCGTCCTTCGTCTCCTCTTCTCTTCCTTCCCTCATCTCCAGTCCCTACCTCCAGTCCTTCCCCATATCCTTTTTTTTCTCCCCACCCCTCCCTTCCCTCCCTCTCTCTCCCCCTTTTCCTCTTCTCTCACCTCCCTCTTCCCTCCTCCTCCCTCTCCGTAATGATGGGGTGTGTGAAGGCAAGGCAAGGTAAGGTAAGGGAGGAGAAAGGTAGGACATTTACCTGTCTAAAGAAGGGGCGATAAGAAAGGGTTGTAAGGTAAATTAAGGAAAGGGAGAAGGAAATGAGGGCCTGTTGAGGAGTGGAAAGTTAAGCAAACAGGAGGAAAGGGATGATTGAAAGAAAGATGGAGAAGGAAGGAAGGAAGAATAGGCAAGGGTAAAAAAGGAAAACAGAGTAACGAATAAAAAAATAATACTGGTTAAGAAAACGTTATAAGGAAAATTAAGGAAAGTGAAAAAAAAGAGGATGAGAAGGGGAGCAAAAAGAAGAAAACAATGTCTGGAAGAACGATGGAGATGGAAGGAAAAATAGGCAAGGGTAAAAAAGGAAAACAAAATGATGAATAAAAAAATATATTATGAACAGAAGGGAGGGAAGGAAATGCCGTCAAGAGGAAGAGAAAGAGAAATGAAAGAAGAGAGGCGTGTTAAGAATAAGTAATTGTTAAGAAAGACGCAGCTGGTAAAAATGTAAATAAGAAGCAATAAAAGGACGATAGAAATGGCAGAAAAAAACGAGGGAGAGAGGAGAAGAAAGGAAACTAGAGCAAGAGGAGTAAGAAGAGTAAGAGGCAAATATATTAGGCTCTGCAGAAAGGACTGGCGAAGGAAAGTCACATGCAAAGACCGAAAAGGATGAAGGGAAGCAATAAATAACAATAAATAAAACCATAAACAAGAATATAAATGAAAATTCGAAGTGGAAACGAGATATATGAGAGTGCAAGGTATGGAGAGGAAGAGTGAATAAATAAGTGACATAGTAAACCAGAAATATAAGAATGAGAGCAAGAAGGAACATAAATTTCAACACTTCCAGACACTAACCAGACAAGCGCAGAGGAAGTTACCCATTAAAAAAAACGAAAAACGAAAACGAGAACGAAAAACAGAAAACGAACTCCGGTAAAGAAAGAAAACGGGAGGAGAGTGACTATGTATGCCTCAAAGGGAGAACTCTTACACAACATCCCACCATAAAAAAAGAAGAAAATAAGTACAAGAAAATAAACAAATTGAGTTTTCTGGTGACATTGGAACAAGCTAAACGAAATACGAAAACGATAGGAACGAAAAAACAAAAAAAAAAAAACGGACGGACGGCCACAAAGAAAACGGGGATGGGAGTGCCTACGCCTCATGGGGGAAACTCACATAACAGCCCACCCTAAAGAAAAAAAAAAAGAATAGGTAAAAGAAAATAAGAAGCTGAGTTTTCTGGTGACATTCGGACAAGCTAACACGAAGGCTGACGCAGAAGCCCTAATCAGGATGGCTTTGGCTGCTACATATATAATAGACTCGTGACCGCCAGCCAGTAGGAAAAAATATGTATAAAAAGTGCGCAAAAACGAAGAGCGGCGCTGGGGGCATAGAAAACGAGGGCAAAAACAAGGGTGACTAACGCAGATTCCAGGGTGAAGGTATATTGAGGGAGACAGAGGGTATACTTATGAAAACGTATAGAGGGCATGAAGGTGTGTTAAAGGGGTGTAGTAGGGTGTAGGGGTGAAGGAGGAGGGGTAGGAGGGAGTATATGAGGGCGAAGAAAGGGGAGGGGAAGGAATGGGTAGCTAATGAAGATGGGATGATGGAGGAGAGAGTGTAAAATAAAGGGAGGACATAGATGGAGGAAGAGAGAGAGGAGGGGAGGAAGAGAAGGTATAAGAGGATGAGGAGAGGGGAGGAGAAGGAAATGGTAGCTAATGAAAACGGGGTGATGGAAAAAAGGAAAGAGGGAAAAGGGGAGACATAGATGGAGGAAGGGAAAGAGGAGTAAAAGGTATATCTATTATTTGAAAGGTGGTGGAGGGAGAGGAGGGGATTGGAGTAAGGGTACGAGGGTGGGAAGGTGAGGAGAGAAAAAAGTAATGGGGGGCGGATAGGAGAAATAGAAGGTAGGTATTACAAGAATCACAACTGTGGTCTCTATAAAAAAATAACGAGCCATACTATTGCTGTGTTGTTTTTTCTTGTGGGGAGGGAAGGGATTTATCTCTATAGTAATTGGTTATTATCTCTATATCTATATATCTATCTACCTATCTATCTATCTATCTATCTATCTCGCTCGCTCCCTGAATTGAGACTTTTCATATTTGTAACGTAAGTAATTAAAGCTATGTTAATATTCGGGTTCGTTATCGCAGTGACAATAAAATGAATAATAATTAATTCAGACATTATTGAACATATTGAAGCGAGACTCGTGTCCACCTCTGATTCATTAAGTCATCGTAGTTTGCAGTTAAATATATTCGATGCTGATTATACACGCAATGTTAACCTGTTGCCAACCCTCCCGAGAAAGCTTTATGGATATCAAATTACCTTAGACCAGTAAAGGTTAAGCTAAATCAAATACTATTTCAGCTTACTTTATATTAAATTAAATTAAATATAACTTCACTTTACTCTATATTAGATTAAAATAATACTTTAGTTTAGTTTAAATTAAATTAAATATGACTCAAGTTTAGCTTATTTTATATTAAATTTTAGCTCTATTTTTCATGTCCCTAGAAAATTAGATATAAAAATAGTTGGAAAATTATACATATTAAGCATCATATATCAGGAAAACCATGAAAAAAAAAAAAAACATAGTGAAGGTCTTAAAATGCAGTTGCCAGACCGGACAGAGTACAGTCTACCCAATCATAAAATTCGTGACACCTGCAACTTAAAAAAAACTGCATACCAACTTCATTCAACCGCATAATTATAAACTCTTCGACACGCGTATCTTCTTGGGTTCTTGCACTCGTCATTTAAAAAGAAAAATTACAAGATTAGACACTCGAACACCTTAGTGCCGTAATGCAGACCCACGTTTTACATTCCATCGCATTCCACAGGTAAAGATCTATAATGCAGGTGTGAGGAAGTTTTTTGAGTGGAGGGAAGAAGGTGGGAAGAGAAGTGGAAGTTAGGGTGGGCTGGGTGGTTTGAGAAAGTGGGTTAGTGAGTGGAAAGGTATAAGAAAGAATGGGCTGGATAGGTATAAGAGTGGGCGTGAGTGTGGAAAGGTGGGTGGATGTTAAGTAAGGAAAGTGGATGTTATGGTGGGCTTGGTTGCTTGAGTGAGTGGGTTAGTTGGTGAAAAGGTGGAAGAAAGGAAGGGTTGGGTGGGGGTAAGGATGGACGTGAGAGTGGACAGGTGGGCGGATGGGGATAGGTGAAATGGATTTGCATGACAAGGTGGACAGTTTATAATAGGAAAACGGATGGATAACATGGCATTGAGAGGTACTTTATATAATAGGGATGTATAGTAGGGATAGAAGATGGTAGTATGCGTGAACTGGAGGAGAGAAAGGAGATGGAGTAAACGTGAGAAGGCGGGGAAATGGGTGGATGAGTGGATAAGGACGAAAAAGTAAGGGCGAAGCAGTGAGCAGAGCAAGGCGAGAACGTGGATGGGCAAGAAGGAAGGGATGAAGAAAAAAGGGATGAAAGTATGAAGGAAGGAAGAAAGGCGGGAATAGAAGAAGGAAAGAAGGAAGGAAGGAAGGAAGAAAATAGGCAAGAGGAAAGGAGAGAAGAAAATAAAGGAGGAAGCGTGACGGGGCAGGAAGGTGGGTGCTTTCGTGGGCGTGGCAAAGTGGGTGGGTGGGCGGGGAGGGTTGGGTAAGGGCGGGAGCTGCATTCGTGACCGTAATATTTATAATTTGAAGTCTCCATTCCCTGATTTATTGCCTTTGACTTCCATGGCGCTGAAAATCTATGCTTGTTACTCTTCCTCTGAAATCAGCAAGACTCTTAACTTATAATATTACCACCACCACCACCACCACCACACGAACCACCACTACCAGTCATCTCCACCAACTCCACCATTCTGAGTACTTTAACCATTTCTTATTTCCATTTCTATTTTTCGCTGTTAGTATTTTTTTTTTATCTACTTGCATCCTCTTCTAAGTATTTCATCCGCCATCTATATCCGCTTTTTTTTACTTGTCCATCCACTCGCATCCACTTCCAGATACCTCAACCACCGTCTGTATCCCTCTTTCTTCATCTTCTATTTCGTTCATCCATTTGCATCCAACTCTAAATACTTCATCCACTTTCTTTATCCATCGTTTTCCACTTGCATAACCCACATTACCTTCTCCACCACCACCACCACCACCATCATAACCAACATCCACTCATCCCCTTCCTCACCACCACCACCTCCCAACTCCTCCCACCTCCCCCCACCCTTACCACCACCTCCATCATCCACCACTTCCGCCCCGGCCAAGTTACTTCAGTCTCAGCTTTTACAATGTCGATCTTGCCTTGATTTACCTTCACCCTCCTCGTTTCATTCAGTTTCTGCGTGCGGGTCTTGCTTGTGTGGCGATGGGGTGCGTGTTCGTGGGTTAACTTGCTCTTTGGGTGGGTGGGGTGGGTATGGAGGGGTGAGGAAGGAGGGAGAAGGGGAGGGAAAGGAGGAGGAGGAAGGGAAAGAGGAGGAGAAGGTATATCTGTTACTTGAAAGGAGGTGAAGGGAGAGAAGGATTTTGGGTAAGGGGAGCGTGGGGAACTTACTTTTTGGGTGGGTGGGGTGGGTATGGAGGGGTGAGGAGGGAGGGAAAAGGGGAGGCATAGGAGGAGGAGGAGGAGGGGAAAGAGGGAGTGAAGGAATATCTGTTACTTGAAAGGAGGTGGAGGGAGAGGAGGATTTTGGGGTTATGGGAGAGCGAGGGAACTTAGTTTTTGGACGGTTGGAGGTATGAAAGGGTGAGGAGGGAGGGAGAAGGGGAGAGAAAAGAGGAGGAGGAAAGAAAAGAGGAGGATAAGGTATATCTGTTATTTGAAAGGAGGCGAAGGGAGAGGAGGATTTTGGGGTAAGGGGAGAGTGGGGGAACTTACTTTTGGGGGGTTGGTGGGGAGGTTGAGGTGAGAGGGTGTTCTTTTTCTCTCTTTTTTTCTCCTATTTTTTTTTGGGGGGGGGGCAGTGAGATGATTTTTTTATTCGGTTATTTCTATGTGTATATCCCTCTCTTTTTTCCTTCCTTACTTTCATGCTTTTTTGTTTTGCTTACTCTGGTTTTTGCTTTTCTTTTCTACTATTATTTTCCTTTCTTTTATCTTATTTGCTATCATTCATTCCCTCCTTCATATTTTAATTCAATTTTCTCCGTTTCTTCTCTACATCTTCCCTTCCTTTCCTTTTTCTTCCTTTCTTCCTTTTTTTTTTCCATCCTTACCTCTTTCTCCCTGCCTTCTTTTGCTTTCTTGTGCCTTTATTTCCTTCCACCGGTTCATCCTTTCCTTCACTTTCTTCCTTGATTCTATTTTGTCCCTTCCTTCTTCTGCTCCATTGCTTCTTTCCTTCTTCTATTCCTTTCCTTTTCTCATGCTTTTCTTCTTGGTGGTAATGATATTTCAGAGACCTTGATATATAACGTTATAGCTGAAGACAACAACAACAACAACAACAACAACAACAACAACAACCTTCATAGGCCATATCATAAAATTAAAGTGTAAAAAAAAGAAATGTGTGTTTGAATATGTGTGTGTGTGTGTGTGTGTGTGTGTGTGTGTGTGTGTGTGTGTGTGTGTGTGTGTGTGTGTTATGCAGTCTTCCATGTGCATTTCAATATCATGTCCGCCTTCGTGAAACATGTGTCTGGAGAAGGAAGGGGAGGAGGAGGAAGTGGAGGAGGAGGAGGAGGAGGAGGAGGAGGAGTGCCTGGTGCCATTCAGTCTGGAGTGCCAAGGGGATGTAGGCGAATGGCATCACATATTAAAGAGGAGAAAGAGGAAGAGGAAAAGGAGAGGTAGTGAAAAGAGGAGGAAGAGGAAAATAAGGAAAAGGAAAAAGAGAGGTAGCAGGACAGCAGCATATCTTCCTTTTCCTCTTCCTTTTCCTTTCATTTTTCCTTCCTTCCTTTCATTCGTTCTTCCTTCCTATTTTTTCTTTTGCGTGCAGTATTTTATTCTTTGTCCTTCTATCCATTTTTTTTTCATTGGTATTCCTCTTTTTTTTATCTTTTCCCTTGTTTTTTTCTTTTACATCACAGGCCAATTCTCTCGTAATTCTCTTTTAATTCACTTTTTTCATTCATGTTCTGTTTTCATTCACAAATTTTCCCCCTTGCATTTTCTCTCTTCCTTTTCATTAAACTTTTCTCCCCAACGCAATCTCTCTCTTTTTACTTGCCTCCTTTTTCTCTCCCTTATCGTCTTTTCCTCTTTTCATTTTATGTTTTATTCTCATTCACAATTTTCTCCCTTTTTTTCTGTCTTCCTTTCCAATAATCTCATCTCCCTGATTATCGCTCATTTCACCTATCATCGTCCTCTTTCCTCTTCCTTTCCATTGATAGTTCTCCCTTACCCTCCCTCCCTTTTTGACTTTTCTTTCTTCTCTCCTAAACATCTTTCCCTTTTCCTTTTCCTGACGACTCCTATCCCTTACACTCCCTCTCGTTTACCTACCATTGTACTCCCTCCTGTACTATCTTTTCCTTTTTCCTTTTCCTCCCAGCTCCTGCATGAAGTAAAAATATCACCATTATCAGCTGACTTCTGGACCTTGACACATGGTAACTTTCTCTCTAACCTTAATTGACCTCTTTAGTTACCGCTGACCTGTTTTCGCTGGACAGGCCAAGCTGTTAAGGGGGCTTAACGGCACTATAAAAATCTAGTTTAGTTTCCGCGGAGAACTCGACTCTTAAACGGGGAATATGAGAGAAAACGGGGGAAAGCTTATATCAGAAAACGGGAGAAAAGTTTTAAAAGCGTTCTCTCATAATATGACATCGCTATTATGGACCGCCCTGGAGTGGTTTTATTTAAATTTACCCTTTGATGTATAATATTATGCCTCGGCCTTTTATAATGTGACGAGGTTATTATTTTGACCCGTATGGCTGTTAACGTAAGGTTGTTTTGATCGTTTTCCTCTTAACTGGTCCTCTTTAAATGGCCCCTGGTCGACGTAATGGCTGAGGAAGGGGAGTGTTTCTCTTCTCTTACCCTCTCTTCTCTGTCTCTGATTTCTCTTCCTTTGTGTTTTCCTGTGCACGTGATTTTGGCTTTTATATCCGGCCACTTAAGGATGTTTTTATAATCTTCTTTTATTGATCTTGAGGAGGAGGAGGAGGAGAAGGAGGAGAAAGAGGAGAAGAAGAAAAAGGAGGAAAAAGAATGATAGAAATTAAAATAAGAATAACAAATAAGATGAGGAGGAGAAGGAGGAGCAGAATAAATAGTTAGAGGACGATAAAGAAGAAAAAGACGAAGGAGAAGGAGGAGAAAGAGGAAAAGAAGAAGAAAAAGGAGGAAAAAGAAGGATAGAAATTAGAATAAGAATAACAAATAAGAAGATGATGAGGAGGAGGAGGAAGAGCAGAATAAATAGTAAGAGGACGATAAAGAAGAAAAGACAAATGAAAAGGAGGAGAAAGAGGAAAAGAAGAAGGAAAAAGAAGAAAAAGAAGGATAGAAATTAGAATAAGAATAACAAATAAGAAGATGAGGAGGAGAAGGAGGAGCAGAATAAATAATAAGAGGACGATAAAGAAGAAAAAAACGAAGAAGGAGGAGAAAGAGGAAAAGAAGAAGGAAAAGGAGGAAAAAGGATAGAAATTAGAATAAGAATGACAAATAAAAAGATGAGGAGGAGAAGGAGGAGCAGAATAAATAATAAGAGGACAATAAAGAAGAAAAAGACGAAGGAGAAGGAGGAGAAAGAGGAAAAGAAGAAGGAAAAAGAAGAAAAAGAAGGATAGAAATTAGAATGAGAATAACAAATAAGAAGATGAGGAGGAGAAGGAGGAGCAGAATAAATAATAAGAGGACGATAAAGAAGAAAAAGACGAAGGAAAAGGAGGAGAAGAAGAAGAACGAGAACACAAAACAAGAACAAGAACATCTACTAGAACAACTACAAGAAAGAGAAAAGAAAGAAGCAAAACCAAGAAGAACAAGAAAGAGGAAGGAAAGATTGGTACTCTCACATGCAAGTATCGTACCCCGTCACACACCAAGATAAGAAACTGACGTGACTTTAACCCATTGCGTACTCACTGATATTCATTGTAGCGTTCGGCGGGAGTGTGTGGAGGAGCGAATACCAGCCTGCGCCTCACACACATTGCCTTCCTGATGTATTGTTAAGCAGCCGTTCCTTAAAGTATCAGAATCTTACCCCATTATAGGACCTTGACGTGACTGCGGGCCATGAGGTGTCGTTGTAGTGATGTTCGTTATAGTGTTGAGTTGGGGTATTGTAGTTCGTTGTATGATGAGTTTTTTGGGGTAATGTATGATTGTTCGACTCGGTGGGTTTGTAAGGTTACTAATTATTCTTCTGTTTTTATCCTATTCCTTCTGCTTCTCCTTATCCTCCTTGTTATTCCTATTTTTATTCCTATCCGTCTATATTTTCTTCTTCCTCCTCCTCCTCCTCCTCCACCTCCTACTCCTCCTCCTTGAATCAGTACGTTTGTAAGCTCTCTAACTCTTTTTCTTTCTCCTCATCCTTTTCCTTCTGCTCCTCCTCCTCCTTTTTATTCATATTCTATTCCTTTGGTTCTATATTTTCCTCCTTTTCCACTTCCTTATCCTCCTTTTCCTCCTCCTCATTCTCTTTGTTATTCTTATTCCTATTCCTTTCTTTATTTATTTTCCTCTTTTTCCTCCATTCATTCAGGCTCTGTAGTCCATGCAAGAACGATGGTTTTATACAAGAACGATTTTTTAATGCATTTTTATACATATTCAATTTTGCATAGATCATAGGGTGTAAGCATCGTACCCAAACAATAATCTAACAACGCCTACTTCAATAGCGTACAATCCAGGCCATTAGAGCGCAAGATAATTATAGATACGTCAATATGTAGCTCCAAGGTCTTTCAGGAAGGTTACTGGCTGATGATCGCGAGTCCAGCACGTGATCAGACCTTTATTATTTTTTATTACAGTAAAGGAGGCAGCTCAAGGGTAAAAATGAATAAAACAAAGCAAATAAAGCCCAC
>NC_066517.1:12409176-12469176 GCF_024679095.1 Eriocheir sinensis | reverse complement strand
TGGAAGGGAGGTATAAGAAGGGAAAGGAAAAAAAGAGTAATGGGAAAGAAAACGTAGAGAAACGGGTTCAAGATGAGAAAGGGAGAGAGAGGGGAAGAGAAGGTAGGAAGGAAAGATAAATGAAATATGGGAAAGAGAGAGAAATGGAGGATGTAAAGGAAATGGAATGGAGGAGAAGTAAATGAAGAGAAGAGCAGAGAAGTAGGGAAGAGAAGAGAAAGATGGGAAGAGTAGAGAAGAGAGGGAAAGGTTGGGGTGCAAAGGAAAGAGAAGGGAAAGATAGGAAGAGAAAAGGAGAGAAGGAAAGAATGTGGAGAGAAGATAAGGAAAGGATGGGATGTAAAAGGAAAGAGAAATAAAAGGAAGGATAGGACAAAACAGAAAGGAGGAGGCAGAAGATACACTAAAGGGGGGCGGGGGTTGGAAGGGGGGGGAATATGGCGAACGCTCCAGTCAACAAAATACCTTAAATTCTCCTTTACGGGGGGTACTTTGCTTCCCTTGGGTGAATGGAGGCCCCCGGGGTGATGATGGATTGGGTACCGCTGGGGATGCGACGCCCTGGGGAGGAAGGAGGCAAAGGGAAGGAGGGAGAGAGAGTAGAATTGGAGGATGAGGTGATGGAGGAGAGAGAAAGAGGAGAGAGAGGAGGAGGAGCTGATGAAGGAGGAGAAGAAGGGAGAAAAGAGAGTAGAATTGGAGGATGAAGAGGAGAAGGAGGGATAGAGAAGCGAATGGATGGAGGTGGAGGAAGAGGAATGAAGGAGGAAAGAGAGAGAGAGAGAAAATAGGGAGTGAAGATAGGAGAGAGAGAAAGAGAGATTTACATAGATTTACATAGAAAATCAGACCACACAAACCCCATGGTCCAGACTAGGTGGTCTGTTCTTAAACCTAAGTGACTTTACATTAATCAGATGACTCCAAAACGTTGTTTTTCTACTCTAGTTAATATTAAGTTCAAGGAAGTGACGATCGAGCTTGTTTTTAAAGGAGTCAATCGTGTTGCACTGGACCACTGATGGTGGGAGCTTATTCCATTCTCGCACTACAACGTTGGTGAAGAAAAATTTGGTGCAGTCTGAATTTACTTGTCTACATTTGAGTTTTGTGCCATTGTTACTCGTTCGCAAAGTGTCATCGATCATAAACAATTTTGATCTGTCTACATTCGTGAAACCATTAAGTATTTTAAAACATTCGATCAGTTTTCCTTGGAGGCGACGTTTCTCAAGAGAGAACATGTTAAGGGTGGAAAGCCTTTCTTCGTAGGATTTGTTGCGCAAGGAAGGGATCATTTTTGTTGCTCGACGCTGAACACCTTCTAGTTTAGCAATGTCCTTTGCATGGTAGGGAGACCAAAACTATACCGCATATTCCAAGTGGGGTCTGACTAAACTATTGTAGAGCGGAAGTATTACATCTTTATTTTTGAATAAAAAGTTTCTTTTAATGAAGCCCAACATTCTGTTCGCTTTATTTGCTGTATCGATGCATTGATGTGAGAATTTGAGGTTTGATGCGATTTTAATCCCCAGGTCCTTAACGCATTGAACACTTGTGAGTTTAACGCCGCGTATTTCGTAATCGAACTTCTTATTTTTTGTTCCAACTTGAAGGACCTGGCACTTGTCTACGTTTAAGGGCATCTCCCATTTATCCGACCAAGCTGAAATTTTGTGCAAATCCTCTTGGAGGCTTTGCCTGTCTTCGTCAGTGACAACCGAGTTACCAATCTTTGTGTCGTCTACAAATTTACTAATGCGATTATTGAGTCCAACATCCACGTCGTTGATGTAAATAATGAAGAGCACTGGGCCAAGAACCGAGCCCTGAGGGACGCCACTAGTGACCGGTGCCCACTCTGAGTTAAATCCGTCAATCACTACTCTTTGTTGAGTGAGAGAGTTGAGTTGAGTTGAGAGAGAGAGAGAGAGAGAGAGAGAGAGAGAGAGAGAGAGAGAGAGAGAGAGAGAGAGAGAGAGAGAGAGAGAGAGAGAGAGAGAGAGAGAGAGAGAGAGAGAGAGAGAGAGAGAGAGAGAAAATGAGGGGGAAGGAAAGAGGTGGAGAAGAGGAGGGAGGAAAGGAAGAGAGAAAAGAATGAAAGTGGAGGATGAACTGGTGAAGAAGGAAGAAGAGAAAAGCGAAAGGGGAGGTGGAGGAAGAGATGATAAAGGAGGAGATGGAGAGAAGGAGAGAAAGGAGGAGGATGCTTATGAGATATTTATGTGATATTTTTTGTGTATTTTAATTTGAATTTTTACTAATTTTTATCTTTTTATTCCTTGTTTTCATTTGTTTTTCTTGTTTATCTTTTGTTCTTTGTCTTGTTGCTGTTCTTCTTTCCTTAACTACCGGATTTAAAGGTTATTTTACTTGTTTTTAGGGTTATTATTCTCTCTCTCTCTCTCTCTCTCTCTCTCTCTCTCTCTCTCTCTCTCTCTCTCTCTCTTCGGCGCCACATTACCAAACTTTTCACCTTCAATATCGTCACCATATGATAACTTGGCTCCTCTTTCTCCTCTTCCTCTTCCTCCTCTTCCTTCTCCTCCTCTTTCTCTTGACTTTAGTTGTTTGTTTGCTGTCTTTCCCTTGTTTTCTTGTCTTCCCCTTCGTTTCTATTTTCGTTCTTTTCTTCTATTTCTCTTTCGCTTTGTTCATTCTTTCATTCATTCATTCATTCCACTTATTTTTACTTCATTCTTTCATTCTTTTCTTCTTTCTTTCTCTCATCCTTCGAGTGGTTTCAGATCCCCTTCACTTGCCAATAATCATGTCTTCTTCCTCTTCCTCATCTTTTTCCTTTTCTTCTTCTTCTTCTTCCTTTTCTTTTTCTTCTGCTTCTTCTTCTTCTTCTTCTTCTTCTTCTTCTTCTTCTTCTTCTTGTCCCTCTTCGTCTTCGTCTTCTTATTATTCTCTTTATTTTTGTTCTTGTCTTTCTTGTTCTTGCTCTTGTTCATGTTCTTGTTCTCCTTGTTCTTCTTCCTCTTCCAATTTCATCATATCTGTTTGTCTCTCTCTTGAAGTCTATTTTTAACTTACGCATGAGTTTTGGTGCAGCTGCTCTCTCTCTCTCTCTCTCTCTCTCTCTCTCTCTCTCTCTCTCTCTCTCTCTCTCTCTCTCTCTCTCTCTCTCTGTCGCTCTCTCTCTCTTCTTGACTTTTTGTGTTTGCTGTTCCTGTTCCCTTGTTTTCTTGTCTTCCCCTTCGTTTCTATTTCCGTTTTTTTCTTCTATTTCTCTTTCGCTTTGTTCATTTTCTCATTCATTCATTCATTCCACTTATTTTTACTTCATTCTTTCATTCTTTTCTTCTTTCTTTCATCCTTCGAGTGGTTTCAGATCCCCTTCACTTGCCAATAATCATGTCTTCTACCTCTTCCTCATCTTCTTCCTCTTCCTCAACTTCTTCCATCTCTTTTTCTTCTGCTTCTTCTTCTTCTTCTTCTTCTTTTTCTTCTTCTTCTTCTTCTTGTCCCTCTTCGTCTTCGTCTTCTTATTATTCTCTTTATTTTTGTTCTTGTCTTTCTTGTTCTTGCTCTTGTTCATGTTCTTGTTCTCCTTGTTCTTCTTCCTCTTCCAATTTCATCATATCTGTTTGTCTCTCTCTGGAAGTCTATTTTTAGCTTACGCATGAGTTTTGGTGCAGCTGCTCTCTCTCTCTCTCTCTCTCTCTCTCTCTCTCTCTCTCTCTCTCTCTCTCTCTCTCTCTCTCTCTCTCTCTCTCTCTCTCTCTATATTGTAATCCGGCTCTTCGAGAGACAGCTAGTGTATGGTTGATCTCCCAATAGAGAGCGAGAGAGAGAGAGAGAGAGAGTTGATCTCTGAACACGTGCATCTGTTGATCTCCTCTTCTTGCTCTTCTTCTTCTTCCTCCTCCTCCTCCAGTTCTTTGTAAACACCTCAAGACGGCCTCCTCATGCCTACCAAGGTCGATTGAGGAGGAGTGCAGTTACCTCTCTCTCTCTCTCTCTCTCTCTCTCTCTCTCTCTCTCTCTCTCTCTCTCTCTCTCTCTCTCTCTCTCTCTCTCTCTCTCCCTCTCCTGTTTGTGTAATTTGCCGACGACACTTTATGCGATCGTTCGAGTAGCATATGTTTCACTGTGCACTTTTCAGGGCTTAAAATGTCACTTTTTCTTGTGCATTATTTCAAAAGCCCTTTACACTTGTTCACTGTGTATTTAGCATCATTTGTGGTGTGGGGCATGTTCTTCGCCACCTGTGAGCAGCCACTTTTACCTGCTGGGTTCTCTCTCTCTCTCTCTCTCTCTCTCTCTCTGGGTGATTCATTTTTTACGGAATTCATAATCACTGAAAGAATACACAAAAAAGTACAGTTAATGAATAGGGTTACGTGTGTGTATGTGTGTGTGTGTGTGTGTGTGTGTACGCCATGAAACGCACACGGAAAGTACACATATGGACCAGTCGTCGTGTGTGCGTCGCTCCGAAACTGCTCGAAACACGTGAACCGAAACTCCGAGTGTGTCAAAAAAGTTATCCAGTTCCGAATGAGTGACTTCTATACCCCTCTCCTACCCACCCCTATCTCTCTCTCTCTCTCTCTCTCTCTCTCTTGAAGATAAACAGCGTTGCAAAACTTTATAGACTCACTTTTATGCTCCTTATCCTCCCTTGTTGTCGATACTCAGATTGGTGTGTGTGTGTGTGTGTGTGTGTGTGTGTGTGTGTGTGTGTGCTGGCGTGGGAATGTGTGGCAGGACAACACCCTCTGGCAAATTGTCCTTCTAGCGTGGTAGGAGGCGTGGGAGGGCGTGTAAGAGGCGTGTATATTGGTATTCTCTGACACTTCCGTCTCATCAATTATTCCCAGAGGCCAAAAAGGAGATCAATCGGGCTGTAATTAGTGTTTTTTTTAACGTCATGGAACAGAAGAAGGGTCAGACTACCACCAGGGTCATAAAACTACCCCTGGAAAACACTTAACACTCCAACGAAAGCCTTATCAAAGAGGTGTGCTTGGATGTCGAAATTCCGCCACACTTTCCTATTTCTCAAGTCCAAAAAAGAGATATACCGAGTTCTAACGAGTGTCTTTAAATTCATGGTACAGAAGAAGGATCAAACTACTACCAGGGTCATTAAACTACCCCTGGAAACACTAAACACTCCTATGAAAGCCTAATCAAATAGGTGTGCCTGGATGTCGAATTCCCGCCACACATCCCTATTTCCCAAGTCCAAAAAGGAGATGTATCGAGTTCTAACGAGTGTTTCTTTAAATTCATGGTACAGAAGAAGGATCAAACTACCACCAGGGTCATTAAACTACCCCTGGAAACACTTAACACTCCTACGAAAGCCTTATCGAATAGGTGTGCTTGGATGTCGAATTTCCACCACACATACCTATTTCCCAAGTCCAAAAATTAAATGTATCGAGTTTTAACGAGTGTTTCTTTAAATTCATGGTACAGAAGAAGGATCAAACTACCACCAGGGTCATTAAACTACCCCTGGAAACACTCAACACTCCTACGAAAGCCTAATCAAAATATGTGGTTAGACGCCGAAATATTTAAAAATGTGACCCCTTGAGACGCGTGGTTTTGTGCGCCGTTGAGAAGGAAGAGTTACTGCCAAGTAGTTTATCTTCGCCGTGCCATCCGTCATTCTGGGTCTTGAGGGGGGAGGGGGGCAAAGGGAGGGTGAAGAGGTGAATACAAAGGCATCGGATCCCATGTGGTATCCTACGTGTGATCGCTTAAGTATGCCGTGAGCGTCTATCGTGGCATTCAACCCGTCATGCCTCCACCCTCCATCCGCTTTGCTGGATCAAGGGAGTAAAATAACCTTTCGAGGGAGTAACATAATTTGGTCTCCTTAATTTTGCGTCGCTGTAGAGGGAGGAGTGCATGATGGAAAGAAGGCTAGAATATTATTGCGATTTTTATTTCTTTTATTATATATTATTATTTTCTTTTTTGCATTTCGATTCGTGAACATATAAATGGGAAGGATATTTTTATGAGTTCTGTTCCAATGTGAGCTTAATGATTTTGTGAAAGGGTTGTGATTGTGTGAGGCAGAATGAACGTGAAAAGAATATAAAGTGAACTAAATGATTTTGGGAAAGTATTGTGATTGTGTGTGTTAATAAAACATCATAAAAGGATGATGAAGTGAACTAAATCATTTATTGAAAGCGTGATTGTGTGAGAGAAAAAAATAACGTAAAATATAATACAGGAAGTTAATTATTTTATGAAAGTATTGTGACTGTGTGGAAAAGAAAAAAAAAGAAAATAAATAAATAAACCAATAGGTATAGATATAAAAAAAAAATATGCTACGACAAAGGCACACTACAAAATAATAAAAAAAATAGAAACAAATCATTTTAGGCTCATTGACGAACACTCAAAAATAAAATAAAATAAAAAAAGAATGAAAGAAAGAAAGAAAAAAATAGTGATAAAAAATAAAATGTGATACAACAAACGCACACTACAAAATAACAAACAAACAAACAAACAAATAAACAAAACCAAAATTACCTTACATGCACTAGACCAACGACACGAACGAAAAAGGACAAACAAACAAACAACGAACACAACACCAAAAACAAAACAAGACAGCAAACAAAACTCATTCCACTTATTCCCAAGACAAACAACGCCCGTGTACACTCGCTCACCTGCCCCTTATAGACGTGGCAATCACCAGGCACACACAGGTAAGCGGGTGGACTGCAGCGTTGCCAAGTTATCGTACTCAGCGCATTTCATTTTCGTAGTTACTGACCGATAGTTATAGCGAAAATAAACGAAAACCAACAATATTTAACCGTTTTTGCTATAACTTTAATTTTCTATCGTTATTTGTGAAGTACGAGAGTTTTAAGGCAAAAAATAATAAATGCAGTGTTCAGAGTACGACAATTTTGCAACGCTGGTGGACTGACGCGGTAGTGGAGAGACAAACGATATTATGCAGCCCTGACTTGCAAATGGAGTGCGTGTGATAGTTTGGGTCAATATAGAAGAGCTTATATAAAGGGGAGTGGTTTGTGTGCTTGTGTTATTATCGTAGTCCTAAGAATATTGAAGTAAATGGTCATAGTACGTAGATTAAGATAGATAGAAAGAAAGAAAGAGTTAGATAGAGAGATAGAGATAGTCTTGAAAATAGTGAAGTAAATGGTAGTAGTACGTAGATAGAGCTGGAGATAGGAAAAAAAATAAAGAAATAGAGAGATAGAGTCTCGAAAATAGTGAAATAAATGGTCATAATACGTAGATTAAGGCAGAGAGATAGTTAGAGATAGAAAGAGATAGATAGAAATAGAGATAGATAGAAAAATGGCATATTGAGAGCGATTTGAAAAGAAAGATAGACAGATGGAGATACGATGAAAGCTAGATAGATAAATATAGATAGCTAGATAGATAAATAGATAGATATAGATAGATACACACATAGAAAGACATAATGTTAGAAAGAGAGATTTATAAAGAAACATAGATAAATAAGTAAGTAGACAGATGGAGAGAGAGATAGAGAGAATATTACCCTTATGCTTTCCTAATTTGCATCTTGTTATTATTCAAGCTACAGACTGAGAAAAAAAATATAGGCAAGAAAAAATAAATAGGTCAGTCGAGTCGAGAAAACAAAAATGAAAAAAAAAACGAGAAAATAAGAAAAAGGAAAATCAAAGCGTATGAAGAGAAACAAACAAAGAAACAAAGCAAACACAGACAAACAAAAGACAAACAGACGGTGCGTAAAGGACAAACGGGCGTATATGAGAGCGACAGACGACACGGACGAGGGGAGATTGGTGACGTAGGCGTATAAACGTGTAAACAAGAAGAGTCTGGCCGCGTAAACAGATTTCGTAAGACCTAAACAACGGCCGTGCTGCGTCTAAGAGGGGAAGAGAGACGCGGGTTTTAAGAGGGGAAGAAAGGAAAGAACGAAAAGAAGGAAAGAAGAAAAAAGAAACAAGATAATAGATGGGTAGATAAATTCACAGATGTAGATGGGTAAACAGACTTAGCTTACAAGATTAGAGACAGAAAGAAAAATAGATAGACAGATAGATAAATAGATAAAGGCGGATATTATAATAGTAAACAAACTTAGCTTACAAAATTAGGGATAGAAAGAAAAATAGATAGACAGATAGATAGATAGATAAAGGCGGATATTATAATAGTAAACAAACTTAGCTTACAAGATTAAAAATAGAAAGAAAAATCGATAGACAGATAGATAGATAAATAAAGACGGATATTATAATAGTAAACAAACTTAGCTTACAAGATTAAAGACAGAAAGAAAAATAGATAGACAGATAGATAGATAGATAAAGGCGGATATTATAATAGTAAACACACTTAGCTTACAAGATTAGAGACAGAAAGGAAAATAGATAGACAGATAGATAGATAGATAACGGTGGATAATATAATAGACAAATACAGTTGAAAATCAGATACATTTTCTGAACTGTAGGTAGGTATAGATAGCGACGGTTAGATATATTCATTGACGGATAAACTGATAGACAGCAACGTAGAAATAAATAGAATAAAATAATAAAGAAGCATTAATGATAAAGGCACCACACACACACTCACACACACACACACACACACACACACATCAAGCCCTCCCTTCCTCCCTCCCTCTCTCCCTCACCAACCAACTAATAGGACTGACCAGTCATTATATTTACCATCCATGAGAGAGAGAGAGAGAGAGAGAGAGAGAGAGAGAGAGAGAGAGAGGGAGAGAGAGAGAATGAACAAAATAGGACGAATAATTACTTTACCGCGAGTCAGACTTCCACATCCCATTACCAAAGCCAATTACCTGATTAAATTGGTGAATCCCCTCCCATTTACCTGTTGTATTAGTGCCTCTTGCTCTCTCAAGTGTGTTAGAGGGCTTCCCAGGTACCACAGTAAAGAAATAAATGAGCAAGGAAATATATGAGTGAAGGAATGTATGAGAAAGAAAAGAAAACAAACAAAAAGGAAATATGAAGAAAATACGAAAATCAGGGAGTATGAAAGAGTAAAGGAATATAGCTATGTATGAATTATTAAATGGAGGATCATATTTTCGTTTATATATATTTTTGGGCGTGAGTTTATTATTTTTGGGGGACGCTTTTTCTTTTTCTTTTATTGTGTGTGTGTGTGTGTGTGTGTGTGTGTGTGTGTGTGTGTGTGTGTGTGTGTGTGTGTGTGTGTGTGTGTGTGTGTGTGTGTGTGTGTGTGTGTGTGTGTATATGGTGTTTTATTTTTCATTTCTGTGTGTGTCTCTCTCTCTCTCTCTCTCTCTCTCTCTCTCTCTCTCTCTCTCTCTCTCTCTCTCTCTCTCTCTCTCTTTATATATTAAGAGAAAGAAGAAGAAAAACTAGAATGACGGAGTTTACGACAAAATATCAAGAACAGAAAAAGTCTAAACCTGAGAGAGAGAGAGAGAGAGAGAGAGAGAGAGAGAGAGAGAGAGAGAGAGAGAGAGAGAGAGAGAGAGAGAGAGAGAGAGAGAGAGAGATAAGAGGTGGCAGTCGAGATAACACTAATTAAGGTCAGGTGGGACGCAAGGCCACCTGTCACCTCTATATCGATTCCGAACCTCTTTATTATGCTGGTTTTCCTCATATTCACGAGTCTTTTATATTTTAATGGGATCGAGCATTACATTAGAGAATCCAAACCCTTCTTATAACCATTTTTCGGTATATTTTCAACCCCAGAACTTCTTAGGTGATGAAAATGAGGTTATGGTATCGGATTCCACGTTCAGAGTATCGTGTATTTATTATTTGGAGTCCTAAGCCTCTTCTCTCGCTTTACGATCGCTTTGATAAGGATCTGAGACTGTTTATAGAGGCCTCAGTAGTGCTCTTATGATGTCAAGGCACTTTGTTTTCTCTGATCGATTCCGCTTTTATATTATATTATTAAGATGGGTTCACAGAGCATATATTATAGGTTTTAGTACTCTTTGAGGTATTTTTAGGGAACGGTAACTTTATAATATTGTCTTAGAGGGATCAGGATCGTCTATTTAGAGGTGTCAATACCCTTCTACAGTTTCAGATTCTTGTTTATGCATTTCAATCCTATGTGTGCGTTCCTTAGAGTGTAAGATAAAGTTTGGTGGAAAAAAAATGATGTACTGTTTTCACATATTCATAAACATACAATAAAGGATCATGTACCTTATGAACCTTTCTGTATGCATTCCAAACCTATTCTCACGGTCTTGAGAGGATTCAGTATCGTACCATTAAAAAAATCTTCATTAGACTACAAGTTTATTCACGTGGTGCTTCAGAACGCTCAAAAAAACATGTGATAAGGGACTAACTAACCCTTGATCCTCTATAAGTACATTCCAACGCTATTCTTGTGAACGATAGAGAATTCAATGGGGTGTCGGTAGTAGATATTTCATTAGACTACAAGTTTATTCATATACTACTTTATAACACACAGCAAGGAACTCATTAACCTTTGATCCTATATAAGCACATTCCAACCCTATTCTTGTAATCGTTAGAGTGTTCAAGGTTAATGCATGCAGGGTAGTGGTGGTGGTGGTGGTGGCGCCGGGCTGCTGTGTCATCGCTGAGGTGTGACACGCGGCGCCATATCCCTTTGTCTGGCCCTGAGTGTGGCTGTTTAGGGTGTGACGCAGCCAATCCGCACGGCAAGCATGGAGTTATTAGGTGGATTACGGTGAGGGGGTGAGTATAGGGAGGAAGGGAGGGAGGAAGGGAAGGAAGGGAGGTATGAGGTAGGGAGGAAAGGAAGGAAGGAGTGAGGAAGTGAATGAAGGAATGAGGGAGGAAATTAAAACGAGAATGAAACAAGGGAGAGAGTAAAGGGAGAAATGAAGAAGGGAGTAAAAACAGGAAGGGGAGAAGAGAGGGAGTGAAGGAAGGAATAAGGAAGGGAGTAAAGACAGGGAATGATGAGGGAGTGAAGGGAGTAAATATGAGGAGAGAGGAGAAGGAGAAGAGGAAGGGAGAGAGAGAGAGAGAGAGAGAGAGAGAGAGAGAGAGAGAGAGAGAGAGAGAGAGAGAGAGAGAGAGAGAGAGAGAGAGAGAGAGAGAGAGAGAGAGAGAGAGAGAGAGAGAGAGAGAGAGACTGTGAGTAGGAAGAAGAGTGAATAAAGACAAGTAAAGAGATGTATTAATGAGGAAAAATAGTATATAAAGAGAGATAATAAGAAAAGAGAGGCAGATAAACGGTTTTGAGGATAAGCTTCCCATAACGGAGCATTTGTAAGATGAACAAGAGGAGGAGGAAGAGGAGGAGGAGGAGAAGGAGGAAAATGTGGTTGAAATAGAGAAGGTTTGATTTTAAAGATGAGAAAGAGGAGAGGATAATGTAAGCAGGCAAGGATGAAAACAGGAGGAAAATAGGAGATGGAGGAAACAAAGGTAAAGAAGAAAGACAGAGGGAGAATACATAGGAATACATAGGAAGAACAGACACCAGAAGACCTATCGGTCTATGGCGAGGGTGTCTGTTTACTACCGCTACTACTAGTAATCTACGGGTGGTAGGACAGGACAGAATAGATGAAGGCTCCTCCCCACCCACCTCTCCCTCCGGCAACATGCCGGCAGGAAATAGTTAGAAGAGAACACCATGTACCTTTAAGGAAGAAAAGGCCATGGAAATTTTACAGTAAAGAGAGAAATAAGAGGAAATTACTACCCTTAACTTACACTACTGGTAACCTAAGCTGTGGGGGAAAATGACTTCATTGCATAAGAACATAAGAACATAGAAATACAGGGAGACTGGAAGAGGCCGAGTGGCCTACACAGGGCAGCCCCAGAATCCCCCCTAATACTCACGATGGGTGAGGTGTAGTTTCAGGGGCACAGGTGGAGGCTTGATCCTCATTTTACCGGCGGTACTAGGCACGCACCAGTAACCTGTCACCTTACTGCACCCACATCTCACTCCACCTGTCATGCGGACATTAACTGTTGCTTTACTCTATTGTTGACTTTCGCTACTTGCAATCTAGGTTGTGGGGGAGAATTATATGAATATAGGTTGAGGTCTTGCTGCAATCTGTCTGAAAACATGCGAAAAAGGGTCAGTATAATCTTATATCCCTGAAGTACTTATCCAAAGAAGACTTAAAGCTATTGATACTCTGTGCGCTAACTACTGACGGTGGGAGTCTATTCCAGTGATCGACGACTCTGTTATTGAAAAATCTTCTGTACACCAATGTGTTACATCGATTTCCCTTTAACTTCATACCGTTGCTGCGTGTTCTTGTGTTGGTGTCTCTCTGAAATAGACTATCTGGGTTAATGTTGTCGAATCCATTAAGGATTTTGAGCACTTCAATTAAGTCCCCTCTTATCCCTCGCTTTTTTAGGGAAAACATATCTAGACGCTTTAGACGCTCGTCATATGGCAAGTTTCGGAGCGCTGGAATTTGTTTGGTTGCTCGTCGCTGTATCCTTTCTAGCAAAACTTGATTTTTGATATAGTTCGGTGACCAGAACTGAACGGCGTATTCTAGGTGTGGTCTTGCAAATGCTAAATATAATCTCTTCATAAGTTCGGGTGATTTATAATCAAAGTTTCTTGAGATTAATCCCAACATCATATTGGCTTTTTCACTCGCTGCAGAACATTGATCACTCATTTTAAGAGAGTTACTGATAATGACATCAAGATCTTTTTCTTGTTTTACTTCGCTGAGCTCATGTCCTTGAATCTGATATTTAAAGTTAGGATTTTTTTCACCTATGTGCATTACTTTACATTTATCTACGTTAAAACTCATTTGCCATTTTTCGCTCCAGTCGGCAAGTCTTATTAAGTCTGATTGAATGTTCTCGCAACTTTGACTGTTCATTACCGTACCTCCTAATTTGGTGTCGTCGACGAATTTGGCTACTTTTGATAGGATATCAGTTTCTAAGTCGTTCACGTAAATTATGAATAGTGTTGGCCCCAGGACCGAACCTTGGGGAACGCCACTGGTGACGGGTTGCCAATCCGATGCTTCACCATTAAGAACTACACGTTGTTCTCTGTCGGTGAGCCAGTCATGAATCCACGCACCGTGGGAACGCAGTTTTGAAATAAGCCTAACGTGAGGAACTTTATCAAACGCTTTCTGAAAATCTAGGTAAATTACGTCATATGGGCTTCGGGCGTCCCAACATGTATAAACATCGCTGAAAAAGGTTAATAGGTTGGTAAGGCAAGACCGATTACTACGAAATCCATGCTGACTATCAGTTATCAATTCATTTGTTTCAAGGAAAGTGATAATTTTATCCCTGATTATTTTTTCGAATAGTTTAATTAGGACAGACGTAAGGCTGATAGGACGATAATTACTGGCTTGTTTGTTGTCTCCTTTTTTAAAGATCGGGGTAATATTGGCATTTTTCCACTCGAGAGGCACACTGGCCTGTGCTAATGACTTGTTGAATATTAATGTTATGGGTAATTCTAGCTGTTGACTACATTCTCTTAACAGGCGAGGAGATATATTATCGGGACCCGGAGATTTATTTGGATATATTTTCTGCAGGTACGCACGCACTTCGCTGATATCAATTTCGGTCAATGCAAGCTTATGTTCTTCAGGGTCTTGAAAAATTTTCTTCGGGGCTGGAATCGATGTCATGTTCTCTTTTGTAAATACGCTACTAAAGGTTGAATTTAGGACCGACGCCATGCCTTTATCAACACTAATCGTATTGCCACTTAATAGTAGTGGGCCGATATTATTTTTAACAGTTTTTTTTTGTTTCTTATGTAACTGAAAATAACCTTGGATTTTTCTTGGCATCAAGTGATATTTTCATCTCCAATTCGCGTTTCTATTTTCTGATTTTCCTTTCGCACTCTCTCTTGACATTGATGTAATTAGTATGATCCTGTGAATTATGTGAGAGTTTATATTTCTTATAAAGTTTTCTTTTTTCGACGATGATTTTTTGTAGGTAATTTTTCATCCACAACGGTTTTTGATTATCAGTCCTTCGTGGCTTGAGTGGAATGAATTTATTTACACTCGCTGTGATTTGTGCAGTAAAACGATTATACATTTCTTGAACGCTGACGTTGTTGAGCAAATGATTCCAATTTACTGAAGCCAGTTCTCTTTTTAGGTCAAAGTTCTCTTTTTAGGTCAATGTTCTCTTTTTACGTCAGTTCTCTTTTTAGGTCAGTTCTCTTTCTAGGTCAATATTTCTCTTTTTAGGTCAAAGGAAGGAAGGAAGAAGAGGAAGAAGAGAGGAAGAATGAGAGAGAGAGAGAGAGAGAGAGAGAGAGAGAGAGAGAGAGAGAGAGAGAGAGAGAGAACAGCAACAACAACGGAGGTGGAGGTGTATCTGGCACTGAAGGCCTTAGACGCAGATAAGGCTGTTGGCCCGGACAATATCAGCCCCCGCCTCCTGCGTCAGTGTGCCAAGGAACTCGCTCTTCCCCTCTCCAAGATATTCAACCACTGCCTTCATACCTCCACCTGGCCGCAGAAGTGGAAGACTAGCCATGTTGTTCCTGCGCACAAGAAGAACGACCGAACGGACGTGAGGAACTACAGGCCGGTGTCCCTCCTATCAGCAGTGGCAAAAGTGTTGGAGGGAATAGTGGCTGAGCGGATCACTAGACACCTGGATAGGCACTATCTGTTGAGTGCCAGGCAGTTCGGCTTCAGGAAAAACCGGTCAGCAGCCGATCTCCACCTACTACTATCCAATGAATGGAGTTCACAGCTGGACCAAGGAAGAGCCACTGCTGCTCTGGCACTAGACATCGAGGGCGCATTTGACCGAGTGTGGCACACCGCCCTATTAGAAAAAATGAGAGCAGCCGGATTGGAGGGAAAGCTTCTGTGCCTGATGAAAAATTACTTGGAGGAACGCCACCTTCAAGTAGTCCTGAATGGGCACAAGTCCTCCCCACAACGGATCCACGCCGGCGTGCCACAAGGCAGCGTCATCGGGCCACTACTATGGAACATGTACATAAATGACCTCCTCCATCTTGTTCCTAGTGCCAAAGCGTTCGCCGATGACATCACTTTGACTCACAAAATAGAGCCAGGAGGAGAGGCCCAGGCAGCACGCCAACTAAGAGCCACACTCCGGCGAATTGCAGATTGGGGGAGTAAGTGGCAAGTTAAGTTTGCCCCAGCAAAAACTCAGCTGCTGGTAGTGGCCAGGACACCTGTGGATCTCCAGCTTGAATTCGAGGGACTCAAGCTGACGCCATGTGAGGAAGTGGAGGTGCTGGGCCTCACATATGACTCCAGGCTGACCCTCCGCACGCACATCCAGCA
This sequence comes from Eriocheir sinensis, assembly GCF_024679095.1. Classification (NCBI taxonomy): domain Eukaryota; kingdom Metazoa; phylum Arthropoda; class Malacostraca; order Decapoda; family Varunidae; genus Eriocheir; species Eriocheir sinensis. The sequence goes on along the minus strand of NC_066517.1, from coordinate 12,453,857 downwards.
GCTGGCAAGGGCAGCCTCACGGAAGCTGACGTCCCTACGCAGAATCTCCTGGCTGATGGACAGTCGAGGGCGCGAGGTCTTATACAAGGCACAAATCCGATACCCCCTTGAGTATTCGTCCCTAACGTGGGGGGGAGCTGCCAGTACCCATCTCGCGCTCCTCGACAAGATCCAGGAGAGGACGTGGAGGATCATCACGGATCGACAACCGGAGCACCTACCGACCCTGCAGACCCTCCAACACCGGCGAGACGTGGCCGGCCTCACCACTCTGTACAAAATACAGCAGGAGGGAGTGGAGCACCTGAGGACGCTGCGCCAGCCGGAGCGGGAGGTGACAGCCAACACCCGGTCAGCGGAGGCGGCTCCCACGGCTCTGGTGGTACAGCGGTGGCGGACGACTCACTACCAGAGGCAGTTTATAAACACTTACGTGCAGATACACCACCACCACATACACCAAGCCTCGGAGTCCCCGCCTGGGGGGGGACCACAAATTCCCCCAGGGAGGACTCTCCTTCTGGCTGCCGACCCGAGAGGTGTCTTGATAACTCCTCGAACCTCTTTCTTCTCAATTTCTGCAACATTCGCGGTCTTCGCTCTAATTTTCATTCTGTGGAACATCATCTCTCCTCCTCTAAACCTCACCTTCTCTTCCTTACCGAAACACAGGTTTCTGAGGCTACTGACAGCAATCTCTATTCTGTTCCCTCCTACCATCTCTATCCTAAATTTCAATCCAAAGCTGGATGTTGCGCCTACGTGCGCAACGACATCACTTGCTCTCGTGCCCACAACCTTGACTCTTCTGAATTTTCCACCATCTGGCTAAGACTTCATTGTCATTCTATTACTAAATACATCTGTGCTGTTTATCTCTCACCTAACTCTACCAACTATGTAAAATTCTTTGACTATTTGAGTTCTAAAGTGGAGCACATCTTGACCCACTTTCCCTTCGCTGAAATCTCCATCCTAGGAGATTTCAATGTTCACCACCAGCTTTGGCTTTCATCCTCTTTCACTGACCATCCTGGTGAACAAGCCTACAACTTTGCTATCCTCAACGACCTAGAGCAGTTGGTCCAGCACCCTACACGTATTCTCGACCGTCTTGGAGATCGGCCCAACATTCTAGACCTCTTCCTTACCTCAAACCCTTCTGCTTATTCTGTCAAACTGTTCTCTCCGTTGGGCTCCTCCGATCACAATCTTATTTCTGCATCCTGTCCTATCGCTCCTGTACACCCTCTGGACCCACCGAAGAGGCGATGCTTCTGGCATTTTGCTTCAGCTCGGTGGGACGACCTGAGGATGTACTTTTCCGATTTCCCATGGAATGATTGCTGCTTCCAGGATAGAGACCCCTCTGTTTGTGCTCAGCGCATCACAGAGGTGATTGTCTCTGGAATGGAGGCATACATTCCTCGTTCTTTCTCTACTCCTCACGCTAAAAAGCCTTGGTTTAATCACGCTTGTTCTCGTGCTGTCAATGATAGAGAGGTAGCTCACAAAGGTACCAGAGCCTTCAAACTAATGCTAATTATGAACTTTACATTTCTGCCCGAAATCGTGCCAAATCTATTCTCCGACTAACCAAAATTCTTTCATTAATAGAAAATGTCAAACCTTGCTTTCTAACTCTTCCCGTGACTTCTGGCATCTAGCCAAAAACATCTCCTCCAACTTCACTTCTTCATCTTTCCCTCCACTCCTCAGTCCTGACGGCAACACTGCCGTCTCATCTATCTCTAAGGCTGAACTCTTCTCTCAAACTTTTTCTAAAAACTCCACTCTGGACGATTCTGGGCATATTCCTCCTACTTATCCCCCCTCTGACTCCTTTATGCCTGTTATAAAGATTCTTCAATGATGTTTTCTATGCCCTCTCTGGCCTCAATCCTCAGAAGGCTTATGGACCTGATGGAGTGCCTCCTATTGTCCTTAAAACTGTGCCTCCGTGCTGTCACCCTGCCTGGTCAAACTCTTTCGCCTCTGCCTGTCAACATCTACCTTTCCTTCTTGCTGGAAGTATGCCTTCATACAGCCTGTACCTAAGAAGGGTGACCGCTCCAATCCCTCAAACTACCGTCCTATTGCTTTACTTTCTTGTCTATCTAAAGCTTTTGAATCAATCCTTAACCGGAAGATTCAAAAGCACCTTTCCACTTCTGACCTTCTATCTGATCGCCAGTATGGGTTCCGCAAGGGCGTTCTACTGGTGATCTCCTAGCCTCTTAACTGACTCTTGGTCATCCTCTCTAGCCGTTTCGGTGAAACTTTTGCTATTGCGCTGGACATATCAAAAGCTTTTGATAGGGTCTGGCACAAATCTTTGCTTTCTAAACTACCCTCCTACGGTTTCTATCCTTCTCTCTGTACCTTTATTTCCAGTTTCCTTTCTGACCGTTCTATTTCTGCCGTGGTAGACGGTCACTGTTCTTCCCCTAAATCTATTAACAGTGGTGTCCCACAGGGTTCTGTCCTATCTCCCACTCTTTTTCTGTTGTTCATTGATGATCTTCTTTCCAAAACGAACTGTCCTATCCATTCCTACGCCGATGATTCCACTCTGCATTACTCAACTTCTTTTAATAGAAGACCCAACCTTCAGGAACTTAACGACTCAAGGCTGGAGGCTGCAGAATGCTTAGCCTCAGACCTTACTATTATTTCCGATTGGGGCAAGAAGAACCTTGTGTCCTTCAACGCCTCAAAAACACAGTTTCTCCACCTATCCACTCGACACAATCTTCCAAACAACTATCCCCTATTCTTTGACAACACCCAGCTTTCACCTTCCTCAACACTAAACATCCTCGGTCTATCCTTAACTCAAAATCTCAACTGGAAACTTCATATCTCATCTCTTACTAAATCAGCTTCCTCGAGGCTGGGCGTTCTGTACCGTCTCCGCCAGTTCTTCTCCCCTGCACAGTTGCTGTCCATATACAGGGGCCTTGTCCGCCCTCGTATGGAGTATGCATCTCATGTGTGGGGGGGCTCCACTCACACAGCTCTTCTGGACAGAGTGGAGGCTAAGGCTCTTCGTCTCATCAGCTCTCATCCTCATAATGATAGTCTTCTACCTCTTAAATTCCGCCGCAATGTTGCCTCTCTTACTATCTTCTATCGATATTTCCACGCTGACTGCTCTTCTGAACTTGCTAACTGCATGCCTCCCCCCCTCCCGCGGCCCCGCTGCACTCGACTTTCTACTCATGCTCATCCCTATACTGTCCAAACCCCTTATGCAAGAGTTAACCAGCATCTTCACTCTTTCATCCCTCACGCTGGTAAACTCTGGAACAATCTTCCTTCATCTGTATTTCCTCCTGCCTACGACTTGAACTCTTTCAAGAGGAGGGTATCAGGACACCTCTCCTCCTGTATTTGATCTTCCTTTCGGCCACCTCTTTTGTTTTACTTTAGGAGCAGCGAGTAGCGGGCTTTTTTTATTATTGTTTTCTTTTTTTGTTGCCCTTGAGCTGCCTCCTTTGTTGTAAAAAAAAAAAAAAAAAAAAAAAAGATACGGAACCGTCTCCTTGCGTCCGGTCAGCTGCCTCAGCAGTTCACACACCGGCAACAATATAAACTGTTTGTGAACCAGTGGCTGAACAATTTGTGAACAGGTTAGGCTTTCAGATAGGGGATACCAACTATGTTCCCTTTAGCCTAGAAACTAGTGCCGCCATATAATGTAATGTTATAGGTACTAGGCCCTGATGTAACTGTCTGTGTAAAAAAAAAGTAGATGATGCAAGGAGAGGGCCCGAGGGAGAGTTTAAGAAGTAAAACACACACACACACACACACACACACACACACACACACGCAGGCACACCCCCCCCCCCCCCTCTTCCTTTCCCACGCACACACACCAGAGCACAGCAACAAACCCAAAAGGAAAAAAATAAAACACGCCATAAAAAAAACACCAATCAGGCTTAGCTAGCAACACAAACCAGCAACACACAAACACACAAACACCCCGCCGGGCAGACACCAAGGCAGACACTCACCTCACCACACACACACACACACACACACACACACACACACACACACACACAGGGGTCAGCGCTGCGGCCTTGCTGGGGTCACGTGGTTTTAAGTGTCTTGTGCAAATATACAGGAGTTTGAAGGAACAAGGAGGAGGAGGAGGAGGAGGAGGAGGAGGATAGTGCATTACCTCCGTCTTCATGCTCGTTTTTTTTCGACAGTCTATCGCTCTCTCTCTCTCTCTCTCTCTCTCTCTCTCTCTCTCTCTCTCTCTCTCTCTCTCTCTCTTTGATTTACTCCGTTAAGCTGAGGTTCAGTTACTCTTTAGCTGCTTAGTTCACGTTCGCCTCCTCCTCCTCCTCCTCCTCCTCCTTTCTCTCCACTCCTCCTCCTCCTCCTTCTCTTCTTTTTCTCTCTTGCATCGGTGTTACAGATGTTGGGTATTGTTTGTTATTTTGCTCCTCCTCCCTCCCTTGTCTTCCTCCTCCTCCTCCTCCTCTTCCTCCTCCTCCTCCTCCTCCTCCTACTCGAACGATGACTCCTACACCTCCTACACCTCCTCCGCATCCTCATCCGCCTTCTCTCCTCCTCCTCCACCTCATCCTTGTCCTCTTTTTCTTTCTTTGCTTTTTCTTTCCTAATACTTTTCTATATTCTTTTTTTCTTCTCTCTTCTATTTTTTTTTTCTTTTTCTCCATCTTGACTTCCCTCTCCTTCCTCCTTGCCTTCCTCCTCTTCACCTTCTGCATCTCTCCTTTGTCACTCTTTTCTTCCTCTTTCTCTTTACTGCTTACATCTTCCTTCTCTTTCCTCCTTTATCTCCACTCCTTCTCTGTCTGTCTCTCTCCTTCGTCTTCCATTTCTCCCTCTTTCTCATTATTGCTTACAACTTCCCTTTTCCTTCCCTCCTCCTCTCCACCCATTCTCTCTCCATCGTTTTCTTTTTCCCTCCCTCGCATCATTTCTCACACCCTCCTTTACCTCCTCCTCTCCATCTGTTGTCTCTCCTTCGTTTTCCCTTTTTCTTCTCCTCGTCATTGGTCAATCCTTCGTCCTTCTTCCTCATGTACTTCTTCTCCACTTTCTGTCTCTCTCCATCTTCGTTTTCCTTCCCTCTCATTCCTCACAGCTTCTCTCTCTTTCCCTCTATCCTTCCTCCTTCTCCTTCCTTTTTTTTCCCTCTCACCACTGCTTACTCCTTTAGTCCTTCTTCCTCCTCTCCATCCATTGTCTCTCCTTCGTTTTCCTTTTTTTTTCGTCTCATCATTGTTCACTCCGTCCTTCCTCCTCCTCCTCCTCCTCCGTTCCTTGGTGGGGTGAGGGGCACTGAGGGTGGCGTGTTAATCAAGGTAGGAGACGCTAACACCTGTACCTGTCACCTGGGAGGATCGGATGGCAGGTGGCACGAGGGAAGAGTGAGGGGTAAACAGGACATGATGGCTGACTGACTCTTCCTCTGGTGTGTTTTCTCTTTCTTTCTTTTTTACTGTTCTTTCTTTTTTTAATTATTTCTTTTTTTTTTATTTCTCACGATGGCTAACTGACTGACCCTTCCTCTGGTGTTCTTTCTTTTTCTTTCTTTTTTTCTTTTTTACTCTTCGTTCTTTCTTTCGTTTATTTTTATTTATTTCTCTTTTTTTTTCTCTCTCTCAAGCAGGAACACGATGGCTAACTGACTGACTTTCCGTATGTTCTTTCTTTCTCTCTCTTTTTTTTCTTTCTATTTTTCTTTTTCTTTTATTCGTTCTTTGTCTCAACTTTACAGATTCCCTCCCCATAAACTCTTCCAGTCTTTATCCCCTTAAACTCTACTCCTCCCTATTTATTACCCTTTCCTACTCATTTTCCTCCTTACCCCCTTTCTCTACCCATCCCCTAATCCTTAAAACCTCTTCACTACCCTTTCCTGTACATCCCTTCCCTTATTGTTTCCTTATCCTGCTACTTTTTCCTATCCCATTACATTCTCACCCCTTATCCCACCTCATCCCCATATCCTACCCTCACCTACCCCTAATATTCTTCACCTATTAACCCAACTCATCCCTATTAACTACCCTTTTCCAACCCCTCTACATGTTTCACCCTTAACCAACTCATCCCTACTACTCCCCTTTCCTACCCTTTCCTACCCCCTCAGCAGCCCCTTGGCACTCCTTGGCACCTCCAGAAGCCCCGGCGCTGGTGAGAGGCTGGCACTAATGGGCGGGGGGAGGCACAAGGACCCGGCGAAAGGCTGTGATAAATGGCCCTCCTCTCTGCCGACCCCGAAAGACAGGAAAACATGGGCGTGGAATAAGGAATGCGGGAGGGGAGAAAGGGGGTGAGGGAGGGAAGGAGGAAGGGCGTGAGGGAGGGAGAGAGTGAAGATGGGGGTTATTAAGGGAAGCAAGGAGGAGAGAAGAGAGAAGAGTATGTGTATCTGGAGAGAGTGAGGGATTGAAGGAAAGAGTGAAAGAGGGAGTGAAGTCAGTGAATGAAAGAAAAATGAATGTCTGCTGGGAGGAGAGTGAGGAAGGGAGTGAAGGAAGGTGAGTGAGCAAGAAAATAAAGACTAGGAATGAGAAAGAATAATGAGTAAGTGTGAGTATGAAGAAGAGGGAGGGAGTGAGGGAAGGAAGGAAAGAGCAATGCAGAAGATAGTAAGGGTATGGAAGAAGAGAGTAGGGAAGAAGAGAGTGTAAAGATGAGGAATGAGGGAGAAAAGAAAGAGTAAGGGTGTGAGGAAAAATAAAGGAGGGATAAGACAGGGAGCATAAGAATGAGGGAGGAGGGTGGAGGAAGGAGGGAAAGTTAAGGAAGATGAGGGAGTGAGGGAGGAAGGCTGTAAAAAGAAGGATGTAAGAGAGAGAGAGAGAGAGAGAGAGAGAGAGAGAGAGAGAGAGAGAGAGAGAGAGAGAGAGAGAGAGAGAGAGAGAGAGAGAGAGAGAGAGAGAGAGAGAGAGAGAGAGAGGGGTCAGGTCAGGTCAGTTCCTTCCCTTCCACCTTGTGTTTCCTTCATTTGTTTCATATTCTTGCTGTTGTTGTTGATTGTTTGTCTGATTTATTGACGATAGCGGCGGGGAGCTTCCTCGTGTGTGTGTGTGTGTGTGTGTATGTGTGTGTGTGTGTGTGTGTGTGTGTGTGTGTGTGTGTGTGTGTGTGTGTTTCGTCCCTTGGTATGGATGTGGAGTAAGGTGGTGTGAGGTCGTGAGGAGGAGGAGGAGGAGGAGGAGGCATTTAGTGCGTATCAAATTTCTTCCACTTTTTTTTCACTGGTCTCTAATTTCTCATTTTCTATAGTTTTTTTTTTTTTAACTCAAACCTTAAATCTTCATACTTGTCCGACTATTCCATTCATATAGTTCTTTTTTTCTGCTATTTAGGATTTTTTTTACTATTTCTCATAATTTCCCAATCTCTCCCGTAACAAACCACTCAATACCCATTCATTTATATTCTATCTACTCATCAAATTCACTTACACACACACACACACACACACACACACACACACACACACACACACACACACACACACACACACATTCCCTGACACAGTTTCCTCGACGCTGTGTTGTTTTCATAAAGTTACGTGTATTCTTTTTCATTATGTAGCGGACGCCCTTTTATTGGTGGCATTATTTTTCTATTTTGTTGTTACACACATATACAAGGGAGAGAGAGGAGGGGGGGAGTGGGATGGGGAGAGAGAAAAGAGGGGAGAGGGGGAGAGTAGAAGGGAGAGGTGATACGTTTGTGATACAGGCAATGAATATATAACAAGGGAGAGAGGGAGAGGGACAGGAAGGGAGAGGGAGGGAAGAAGGGAGAGAGAGGGGAGGAGGGAGAGGGAAGGAGAGAGAGAGTGAGAGAGAGAGAGAGAGAGAGAGAGAGAGAGAGAGAGAGAGAGAGAGAGAGAGATTGATTGAAACTTTTATTCACAAACAAACAAAGACTTCACGGCCCTTGTCGGCCCAGTCTTGACACGTTACAGTACAATGTTAGACAGTATACCCTACAAATATAATATAAAGAGAGAGAGAGACGATTAACAAGGAGATTTATGGAGGGAGAGATAAGAAATAGGGGAGGAAAAGCAACCTAACTGCTGCTTTTCTATCTCCCTTTCCTCATCTCTCTCTCCTTTCCCTCCCTCCCCCTTCTTCCTTCATCTTTCCTCTGTGCCTGTTTACAGAGACGAGACGGAGGAAGAAGAAAAGGGAGAAAAGGAGGGAGGGAGATTGAGAGAGGAAAGGAAGGGAGACATGATAGATTAGTCTCACCTGTTTTCATCTTGCGTCAGGAGAAAGAAAACGAAACGTAACTTTCATAGAAAACAGGTGTTGGGTTGCCTCTCTCTCTCTCTCTCTCTCTCTCTCTCTCTCTCTCTCTCTCTCTCTCTCTCTGTATCATTCTTCATCCAGCGTTCCGAGCAAGGCCGGTTTGACAATAAATGCAGGAACCAAGCAGACTTTCGGTATAAGTGAAAGACCCGGTGGAGCGCCTCGGGGGAGAAAGCATCGCATCGCATAAGAGGATTTAGGGGTGTTCAAAGAGGTTCCGATACCATTTGAAAGGAGTTCCGTGTCCCCGCTGGAAAAAAATAAGAGGGAAGAAAAAGAGAAGACGGAAGGAAGGAAAGAAGGAAAGGAGGAAGGAAGGTAGGAAGGGTGAGAGAGAGAGAGAGAGAGTCAAAATCTTTAAATTGTAACTGCGATCCAATACATTTTTTTTATATTCTCTAAAACGGAAAGTAATTATAATAAAAAAAAATAAACATATAATATCTCTCTCTCTCTCTCTCTCTCTCTCTCTCTCTCTCTCTCTCTCATTAGTTCAGTTGTTCTATATCCCTTCCTTTTTATCTCTCCTCCTCTTTCCCCTCTTTCTTCTTTCCTCTCCTTTTTTTCCCTTCAGTTATCAAAGAAGGAAGAAGGAGGAGGAGGAAAATGAAGGAAGGAAGAAGGGGAGGGGGGGGGGGGATGCTTAGGTCCACAAACTGTCCAGTATCACCCCCACCCCTTTCCCCTTCCCCTCATCTTCTCCCCCTCCTCCCCTCTCCTTCCTACCCCCTCCCCCATCCCCCCCTCTGATCTGGCTGCTGTCCAAGAGTGAGGTTACAGGATACTGGAGGGGTGAAGGAGTTTGTGGAGGGGGAGGGAGGGAATGGATATGTGAGGGAGGGAATGGATAGGACAATATGGAGTAATAGAGGGAGGGAAAAGAAGTGGAGAGGTGATTAAGGGAGTGAAAGTGGAAGGGAGAAATAGAAAAGAGTGAGAAGAAAGAGTGGATAGGGTGACATGAGAAAGAAGTGGAGAATAAGTGGAAGAGGAAAAGAAGAGGTGTAAGAGGAAAGGGGGGAGTATGGGGAGATAGGAAGAGGTAAGGAGGAGTAAGAGGAGGTGTGGGAAATGAGTGGATGAGGAAAATAAGTGATGTAAGAGGAAAGAGGGATATGGATGAAAGAGAGAGATATGGAGAAGGAAGAGAAGGTGTGGGATTGGTGGAGGAAAGGGAGGAATTATGGAAGAGGTGGAAGATAGGGAAAAGGGAAGGTAAGAAAGAGGAGTAAGGGAAGAAGAGGAGGAAGAAGAGAAAGAGGAAGAGGAAGAGGACGAAGGGTACGAAACGGGAAGAGGAAGTAGAGAGAGATGAGTATTAGGCTGTTTGTGTAGGTAAGGAGGAGGAGGAGGAGGAGGAGGAAGCTTAGTTGTGAGAGAGGATTTAGAAAGGAGGTAAAATGGAGGAGGAAGGGAGAGAAAAGAAAAGGTAGGAGGAAAATGGAGGAGACAATTTTTTTTATTTACACTATTATCCTTCTTTTTTCCTCCACCTCCTTTTCCTTTCCTTTTTCTGCACATCACCTTTCATGATTTCTTTATTACTCTCTCTCTCTCTCTCTCTCTCTCTCTCTCTCTCTCTCTCTCTCTCTCTCTCTCTCTCTCTCTCTCTCTCTCTCTCTCTCTCTCTCTCTCCACCTGTACTACACCTGTGCTTTCCCTCCCTTTTAATTTTCCTCCTTCCCTCACTTTCCCTATCTCAACGACCCAGAACTACCCTTTCCCCTCTCTCTCCTCTCCCTCCTCCCTAACCACTCCCCTTCTCCTTCGCTTTTCTCTCCCCTTTTCCTCCCCTCTATCTCTCCGCCATCTAACTTCCTCTCCCTTCCATCTTTAACCCAATAACCCTGAACTGGTCTAATATTCTCTTCAGCTCCCTTCCTCAATTTTCCCTATCCCTTCCTTTATGTCTCTTCCTCACCCCTCTGCCTCTCACTACCTCTCTCTCCTTTCTTCCCTCCCCTGTGGTTCCCCTTCTTCCCCTTAGAGGTTCGTCAGGGGAAGAGGGAATAGGGGAAGGCTCTTACTCTTTCCCGCTCTGCAAAGATGAACCATGGAATTTCGGGGACAAATATTGCTTAAGTTTCCCCTTTCAAATGACCGCCACCCTTACCTCTCCTCCTCTTCCTCCTCTTCCTCTTCTTCTTCCTGGTCGTCGTCTTCGTCCTCCTCCTCCTCCACCATCTTCTGTCACCAGGGTCTGTTACCGTGTGTGTGTGTTCTGTGTGTGTGTGTGTGTGTAACAGTGATGGTCTTTTTTTCTTATCTCCCTCCTCCTCCTCTCTCTCCACTTCCCCCTCCTCCTCCTCCTCCTCCTCTTCGTCCTTGTCTTCCTCATCTCCGTGTCTTCTCCATATCCGTCTCCTTCATCATCATTATTATCATTATCTTCTTTCTTTTCTTTTTTTCCTCCCTTCCCTTCCTTCCTTCCCCTCGACTTCCCTGTCCGGCCCCAGTCTTGTTTATGAGGTGTCGTTCCTTTTTTATTTACATCTTTATTATTCGCCTTCCTCTTCCTCTTTTTTTCTTTTTTTGCTTGCCTTTTGTTATTTTTTCTCCTAGTCTTCATTATTTTTTTCCTCCTTCTCTTCCTCTTCCTCTTCTTTATTCGCTCTCCTTTTCTTCCTTTTTTTTGCTTGCTTTTATTTTTTTCCGTTCCTTTTCTTTTTCTTCTTTTCTTTTTTTTGCTTGCTTTTTGTTATTTTTTTCTCCTAGTCTTCATTATTTTCTTCCTCCTTCTCTTCCTCTTCCTCTTCTTTATTCGCTCTCCTTTTCTTCCCTTTTTTGCTTACTCTTATTTTTTTCCTGTTCCTTTTCTTTTTCTTTTCTTTTTTTTGCTTGCTTTTTGTTATTTTTTCTCCTAGTCTTCATTATTTTCTTCCTTCTCTTCCTCTTCCTCTTCTTTAATCGCTCTCCTTTTCTTCCCTTTTTTTGCTTACTCTTATTTTTTTTCCTGCTCCTTTTCTTTTTCTTCTTTTCTTTTTTTTTGCTTGCTTTTTGTTATTTTTTTCTCCTAGTCTTCATTATTTTCTTCCTCCTCTTCCTCTTCCTCTTCTTTATTCGCTCTCCTTTTCTTCCCTTTTTTTGCTTACTCTTATTTTTTTCCTGTTCCTTTTCTTTTTCTTCTTTTCTTTTTTTTGCTTGCTTTTTGTTATTTTTTTCTCCTAGTCTTCATTTTTCCCTTCCTGTGTATTTTTCTTTTTTCTCTTCCTCTTCCTCTTCTTTATTCGTTCTCCTTTTCTTCCCTTTTTTTGCTTGCTTTTATTTTTTTCCGGCTCCTTTTCTTTTTCTTCTTTTCTTTTTTTGCTTGCTTTTTGTTATTTTTTTTCCCTTAGTCCTCATTTTTTCCTCCTTTGTATTCTTCCTTCTCTTTCTCTTCCTCTTCTTTATTCGCTCTCCTTTTCTTCCTTTTTTTGCTTACTCTTATTTTTTTCCTGCTCCTTTTCCTTTTCTTCTTTGCATTCTTTCTTCTTCTCCTTCTCTTCCTCTGCCTTTTGATTACATTTATATTTCTTTCTCCTACTTCTTTTCTTTATCCTTCTTTGTATACCTCCTCCTTCTCGTCCTCCTCCTCCTCCTCCCCCTCTTCTTCTTCCTCTTCCTCCTCCTTCTCTTCTTCTTCGATGGTGGGTTAGCAACGAGACTCACGTGACTAATCGTCTTCTTTTCTTCTTTTTCTTCTTCTTTACGTCCTTGTCCTTCCTCTTTTATACCTTTTTCTTCTTCTTTTTTTGCTTAATTTTGTTTTTAGTTTACTATTGGTATTTTCGAGGACTATATAAATGATCTGCTTTTTCTCTTCTCTTCGTTTTCCTTCTCATCCTGTTGCTTTTATACCTCTTTCATATCGTTTTTCTTATTGTTTTCTTTCTTTTTTTCTTTTCATTCTTCTCTCCCTTCTACTCTTCTTCGTCCGCTTCTCGTCCTTGTCCTTGTCCTCCTCCTCCTCCTCCTTCCCTTCCTCCTCCTCCTCCCCTTTCTATTTTTTTTTTCTTCTCAACGTCAGATGATTTTCACGGTGAGGCGCCATCAGCAACTCCTCCTCCTCCTCCTCCTCCTCCTCCTCCTTCTGCATGTGGCCGAAACATGAGATCCTGCGGCCGACAGTGGCTCGTGGCTACCTAGTATCCTACCGTCCTTCCCTCCTTCCCTTTTCCCTCCTTCCCTCCCTCACTCCCTCCTTCATTACCTCATCTCATCTCGGTCTCCAGCCTCGCCTCACCTTGCCTTACCTGCCTCGTGTTTGGCTGTTTTTTTTCTTCTTTTTTTCTTTCTTATTTTTGTTTTGTTTTTTCTTTGCGTAGGAAATGGTTTGGATTTTTCTGTTGTTGTTTTTTGTTTTGTTTTTCTCTTTTTGTTTTTTTATGGTTTAGGTTTTCTTTTTTTTTATTGTTTTGTTTTTCTTCACGCAGGAAATGGATTGATTTTTTTTTCGACACCATTTTTTTTTCCTTATTGTTTTAGTGTTGTTTGTATCTTCTCTTTTTCTTCACTACTTTTCTTCACTTTACCTTCACTTTTCTTTACTTTTCTTTACTTTTTTTCACTTTCTTCATTGTTTTCTTTATTTTATTACTTTACGGTAACGTGAGTGAAGGAAATTTGACACGTGTTGAAATAGAGAGAAGAGAGACGGGTTCCAGAGAGAGAGAGAGAGAGAGAGAGAGAGAGAGAGAGAGAGAGAGAGAGAGAGAGTAAATTGGTAAAGAGGTGCATTGGAAGAAACATCAGGAGGGAGAAAGGTATAAAAGGGAGCTAACGAGGTGGATGAAGGGAGGCAAATGAATGGGTAAGACAGTAAGGGAGGCGAGAGAGAGAGGGAGATAAGAAGGTGAGTTTTTAGTAAGGTAGGAATCAGGTAGGTGGAGGCAAGGTGTACAGGTAGGGAGGGAAGAGGTAAGAAGTGGAGAGAGGGAAGAAGGGAGAGGAAGAGAGGGAAGAAGGGAGGAGGAAAAGAGGGATGTTTCAAGGGAGTACGTGAGGAGTTGGGAAAGAGAGGAAAGAAGAGAGAAATGGAAGAGAAATGGAGGAAGTAAGAAGTAAGAAGTGGAGAAAAGGAAAGCAGGGAGGAGGAAAAGAGGGAAGATTAAAAAAGAGAAGAAGGTGAAAAGTTAAGAAAAAGAGGAGAGAAGGGAGGAATAGAAGAGAAAGGGAGAAAAGTATAAAGCCAGAATGCAAGAAGTTAGGGAAAAAGGAAGAGAAGAGAGGAGAAAAAAATGAAGTAAAATATTTAGGTAGCAACAACAAGAACAAGAAAAATAGGAGATAAAAATGAAGGAAAGCAAATAGAGGGTCAAAGGAAGAAGGAATAAAGGAAGATAAGATTTGAGAAGGAAGGAAGGAGGAAAGAAAATAAGAAGAAAGAAGAGAAGAAACAATTAGGAGGAGGATGAAGAAAGAAAGGAAGGAGAAAAGCAAATAGGAGGTAAAGTAGGTGGAGAGAAGGAGGGAACGAGGGAGGAAAGTATACAGGTAGTAAGTAAGAGAGGGAGCGAATGAGGGAGGGAGGGAGGTATGGAGGAAAGTATGTAGGGTGTATGTAAGAGTGGGCGGAGGAGAGGGAAGGAAAGGAGGGAGGGAGGGAGGTATGGAGGAAAGTATATAGGTAGTAGGCAAGAGGAGGGAAGGGAGGGAGAGGAGGAGGAAAGTAAATAGGGTCTAAGTGAGGGAGGGAAGGGAGGGTGGAGGAGGGAGAAAATGGAGGGCAAGGGAGAAGGGGAGGGAGTCAGAGAGTAGATCACCTTTCTTAATCATCACCTGTGTCTCCCTGGCCCTGGTTACCTGTCAGCCGAGTACCGGGACACACCTACCTGGCTCCTGTCCCTCCCTCCCTCTCTCTCCCTCTCTCTCTCTCCCTTGTCTTCTTGCTTCCACTTCTTATTCCTCCTTCCATCCATCCATCCTTACGTCACACTTTTATCAGGGGTTATTACTGCTGCTACTATTGCTACTACTACTACTACTACTACTACTACTACTACAACTGCTACACACACACACACACACACACACACACACACACACACACACACACACACTATACCAAAGAAGATTTCAGCATTTTTCATCGATCTGTGACGAGTCTTTTAAGAGGACTAAAACCTCCCCTTCCTCCTCCTCCTCCTCCTCCTCCTCTGCATCTTCATCCTCAAGCCTTTTTCTCGAGGGTGGCCTTCCTTTCCCTTCCCTTGTCTCTCCTTTTCTTTTCCTTCTCTCTACCTTCCTTTCTCCCCCATCTTCGTTTCCTACAATCCCAGTCTATATTCTCCATTTCTTTTCCTTTTTTTCTTCACTTATCTTTCTTTCCCTGCCTTCTTATATATCTTTCCTTCTTATCGCATCTACTTATATATTTTTTTCCTTCATCTTTCCTTTATTAATTTTCGTTCTTCTCCATTTCCTTGTCCCTTCTCCTCCTTACCATCCCTTTCCCTCTATCTTCCTTTCCCTTTCTTAGCCAGCCCTTCTTATCCTTCATTTCCATTCCCCTTTCTTTCTTTCCTTATCTTTCCTCACCTTATCTCTTTTACTTTTACTTCTTTTCCTTTTTTCCTCTTACTCTATCGTTTTTACCTTTCTCTTTCCATCCTATCATATCACTCACTCTTTACTTACCTTCCCTTACCTTCCCTTACCTTTCCCTCCTACCTCATCAACGCCAACAGGTGATCTTGCCTCATTAGGGCCGTGGCGTTGGGCGGGGCCGGCAGCATCGCGGGGCAGGGCGGGGTCTCGGCGGGGCAGCCCTGGGAGTCGATTGAGGGGCGTACCGGGATGTTTACCGCTATTTATTAAGGGTAAAATTAAGCCTGCAGGGGCGGCCGGGTTATGTCCCTCCTCCTCCTCCTCCTCCTCTTCTTCGGCAATGATTCGTTCGTCTCGGCACCTCTTACTACTTACGACTACCTGTGTGTGTTTTTTTTTATTCTGCGTGTGGTCGTTTTGCTTGTGGTAGTAATAGTAGTAGTAGTAGTAGTCGTTCTCTCGGGTTCGTTTCGTTTTTGTGGTCGTTTTCTTGTGTTAAGGTTCCTCTACACCCATATCTGATACCCTAATGGTCGTCTTGGTGCATGTTGTGGTAGTGGTGGTCGTCTTTGGTGGTCGTTGTGGATGAGGTGATAGTCGTCGTCAGTTCTCAGATAGTACACATGCACACTCTAAGCAATCGTGTACTAAATAGAATAGAATAGAATGACCCTCTTAGTAGTAGTAGTAGTAGTAGTAATAGCAGCAACAATAGTAGTAATAGATGTAGGAGGAGGAGGGAGATCAGGATGAGGAGAAAGAGGAACTATTAACACACAAATGAAAAAAAGAAACTGAAAGGATGCGAAGGAAGGAAATAAACTCGAGAAAGAAGATGGCGAGGGAGAGAGAAAGGAGAGAGGGAGGGAGAGACGAAAGAAAATGATAATTGAAGATGATGATGATGACGGTAGCAGTAGTAGTAGCAGCAGTAGTAGTAATAGTAGTAGTAGTAGCAATAGTAGTAGTAGTAGTAGTAATAGAAGCAGTAGTAATAGTAGTAGTAGTAGTAGTAGTAGTAGTAATAGTAGCAGTAGTAGTAGTAGTAGTAGTAGCAGTAGTAGTAGTAGTAGTAGTAGTAGTAGTAGTAGCAGCGGTCACCCTTATGTATGTTTTTAAGCGTTCGTGCCAGCGGTGTCTCGGCGTGTAATGTCCTAAGCAAGAGGCGGCGCGGATCAAGAGCCACATACTAACGAGGCGCAATGAAGGGATTTGAGGCCACGAGGAGGACGAGGACGACGAGGAGGAGGACAAGAACACGAACACGAAGTAGAAGTAAGATAATAAGAAGATAATAAGACCAAGACAAGAAAAGAAAACTAGGAAGAAGATAAGATACAAGAGGAGAAGAAGGAGGAGTATGCGGAGGAAGAGTTGAAGGAAGAGTGGTCAGAGGGGAGGACTCGAAATTAGTACTGAGAAGGAAGAAAAAAAGAAAGAGGAATGGAGGAGGAGGAGGAGGAGGAGGAGGAGGAGGAATGGTAAAGTGGGAGATGATTCTAAGGTAGCAGTATGGAGGAGGAGAAGGAAGACGGAGAGGAGGAGGAGGAGGAGGAGCAATATGGGCGAAAGAGCTTAAGGAAGAGTCGAAGGAGGAGGAGGAGGAGGAGGAGAAGGAGGAGATATGTTATGGTGTGTTTAATAGAGGTTAATAAGGAGGAGGAACCTGTGATGGGGGTCGAACTGTGGGCCACGCCTCTGAGCCACAATCTAACAACAGAGGGCCAGGCTGATCCCTCTGGCGACCGTGTTAGAAGGTTGCGATCGCCCAACGCCACGCCTGATAAGATTAGGACGGCGCCACTTGTCTCTCTCTCTCTCTCTCTCTCTCTCTCTCTCTCTCTCTCTCTCTCTCTCTCTCTCTCTCTCTCTCTCTCTCTCTCTCTCTCGCCTGAAAGTGTTGAGTGATGTAAAGAGAGAGAGAGAGAGAGAGAGAGAGAGAGAGAGAGAGAGAGAGAGAGAGAGAGAGAGAGAGAGGAATATGAAAAATGTGAAGGAAAGTAGTGATGAAAAGAAGAGGGAGGAAGATTTACAGGAGGAGGAGGAGGAGGAGGAGGAGGAGATTGAAGGTCAGAGAGAGGAAGAGAAACTATTAAGATGCAAAGGAAAAAGAAAGAATGCGACGAACGTAAAAATAAGAACAAATAAGAAGGCAAGAGAGAGGCGAAAGAAAATAATAACTGAAGGTGGAACGAGCGAGGAAAGAGAAGAAAATGAAAAAAAGAAACAAAAGAAAGAGAAATTGAGAAAAAAAAACACGAATTATGAAACAGTGAATGGAAGAAAAAAGGAAAAAAGGAAAAAAAGTAAATAAAATCGACAGTACATCACTTATATGTTTTTTTTCTAACGTAAATAAGAAAACTGAGGCGACGAGACTTTTAAAAATACTGGCTTTAGTTGTAGTGGCCAGGGAGGCGGAGATGAACACAGCGGCTGTATTTATATTTACGGTATGCGCCGCGGGTCCCTCACTTTCAACCCCTCTGTGCTTCCCTTTCTTCATCACGGCAATTATCTTTTCGTACCTTCATCAGCAATGCAAAGAGAGAACTAATATTTAAATGGGCGCCGCGTGTGTAATGTGATCTTGTACATAATTACTCAGCGCATTATAATAATTAGCTTATTTGCAGTCACCTCACGAGATTTTACTGTTTGCCTTCATTATCTCTTTCTTTTCGTCGTCTTTTTCTTCCTTTACTTCTTTTCTGTTTCTTCTCGCGTCTGTTTTTTTTTCTCTCTCGCTCCGTTGAAGTGAGAAAGGTAGCTATGTAGTAGTCATAGTAGTAGTAGTAGTAGTAGCAGTAGTAGTAGTAGTAGTAGTAACCTCAGTCACAGCAGCAGTATAAAAGGCAATAAAAATAATAAGAGGGGTAGAAATGGCAACCTAACACACACACACACACACACACACACTCGAACCCCCCAATCCCACACACGACCCCTCACCCTCTCTCCCACACACACACAACACACACACACACACACCATATCGTTGCCGAAATCAGGACACGTTACAGACAAGACGCAGACAGGACAAGGACACACTCTCGTCTCTGACCAGCAGCTGTTTTACTACTCGAACTCGACCAAGAAACCGATAGAATATAGTTAACGTATCGAGTTCCGTCCGTCCGTCATGCTCCTCCTCCTCCTCCTCTTCTTCCTCCTACTCCGCCTCCGCCTCCTCCTCCTCCTTGTCCTTTTCGTTTTCATCCTCTTCCTCCTCCTCCTCCTCCCTATCATCGTCCTCCTCCTCCTCTTCCTCCTCCTCCTCATTATCCTTTTCTTCCTTCTCATCCTCCTTCTCAATCTTTTTTCCCTTCTCCTTTTGTATTTCTTTCTTTTATCTCCTCTCTTCTTCTCCAACTTCTTTTTCTTTGCTGCTCCTCCTCCTTCTCCTCCTCTTCTTCTTTGTTCATTTTCATCTTTTTCTTCTTCCTCCTCCTCCTCGTCTTCCTCGTCTCTTTTTCTTCTTTATCTCTTCCTACTTATCATCTTCCTACTCCTCTTTTCTTCTCCACCTCCTCCTCCTCCTCCTCCTCCACCTCCTCCAGGGATAATTAACAGACGTCTGATTGGCTGCAGCTCGTGACACCTGAGACTTCTGGGCCAATGACTGAGAGGGAAAAGGAAAGGTGGGAAAATAAGGCGAGGACGGGAAGGTAAACGAAGGAAATGAATGAGTGAGTGAGCGGGCGAGTAAGACTAATGGAGGAGGAGGAGGAGGAGGAGGAGGAGGATAACTGGTCTAACGAGGCGAAATGGTGATAAAAGAATAAGAGAGAGAGAGAGAGAGAGAGAGAGAGAGAGAGAGAGAGAGAGAGAGAGAGAGAGAAAATAGTTGTCTGGGAAGATTAGATGAAATAAAAGTTTAAAGAGGGAAAGAATTTGCACTTAAAAAAAAAGGGAATGAAAATAGGTGATGAAAATAGCTAACACGAAAAATGGGACTGGAGATAAGCAGACAAAATAGAAAGTGCTACAAATGAAATGAGAGAAGAACTAATAGACAAAAGAGATGAAATGAAGAGGAAAAAAATAATGAAATAGGAGCCATGTGGAAAGGATAAGGGAAGATAAAGAGAAACACACAGAGGAAGAATAAGATAAAAAGTAGAAGAGGAGAAACCTGTGATAAAGAAAGGAGATGAAATAAAGAGGAAAAAAACTTGAATGAAAATGGAGACAGAAGATAAAGAAAAAAGAGGAGAAACCTGAAATAAGGAAGAGAAATGAAATGGGTTTATAGATTAAGGAAATAAGGAAAAGAACATGAATGAGAAGAGAGACATAAGGAAAAGAAAGAAGAGAAACAAAAAGAAAGACATAGAGGAAGAATGAAGAAAAGAGAGGAAAAGAAGAAGCAGGCAATATGTGTGTGGTGAAAGAAGGAGAACAAGACGAAAGGTAGAACAATAAGAATGGGGAATAACAGGAATAGAAGATAAGGGGAAATAGAGAGAAAGACACAGAAGAAGAAAGAAGATACGAGAAGAAAAGAAGAATCAGGGAAAGTGTATTTACTGGAGAATGGGAATAGCGAAGGGTAAAATAACATGAAAGAGGAAAGATAGGAGAGCGAAGGAGAGGAAAAGGGGAGGAAAGACAGGAATGGAAGATAAGGGGAAACAGAGAGAAAGACACAGAAGAAGAAAGAAGATACGAGAAGAACAGAAGAATCAGGGAAAGTGTATTTACTGAAGGAGGAAGGACAAGGCGAAAGGGAAAAATTACGTGAAAGGGGAAAAATGGGAGGAAGGGGTTGAAGGGGTTGAAGGGGGAGGGGGGTACAAATGTGGTCAGTATCTGGTAACCGCGCCATTTGCCGCATCTCCTCATTAATAGGGGGGGGGGGGGAGGAGGGGACATCTCTCTCCTCCTCCCCCTCTTCCTCTTCCTCTTCTTCCTCCCCCGCAGCAGCCTCCATTACTTCTCTTTCCCTTGGTTATAAAGATGTGTTGACTCTTTCTTTCCTTCTCTCTCTCTCTCTCTCTCTCTCTCTCTCTCTCTCTCTCTCTCTCTCTCTCTCTCTCTCTCTCTCTCTCTCTCTCATTTCGTGTTTGGCATCCTTTTTCTTTATTTCTTCCTTCCCTCTTTCCTTCCTTCCTTCCTTCTTTCCTTCCTTCCTTCCTTCCTTCTTTCCTTCTTCTCTCCTCTGCTCTTTTTCTATTTTTTTTCCGATTTAAATTTTTCTTTTTCCTTTTATCTAGTATTCTTTTTTCTTTCTTTTTGATTTATGATGTTTTATTTGTTCACCGTTTTCATTTTCTTGACTCACTATTTTCCTCTGATAATATTTATGTATGTGTATGTATGTATAAATGAATGTATGTCTTTTAATATGAAACACACACACACACACACACACACACACACACATACACACACACACACACACACACTCAGCATGAATTAGAGTGGAAAGAAAGAAGGAAGAAAAGAAAGAGGAGGACGAGGAAAAGAAGGAGGAAGGTATAGGAAGAAGAGGAGCAGGAGGAGGAAAGAGTTGCAGGAGGAGGAAGAGGAAGAGGAGGAGGAGGAAGGTACGAGTGAGAGGCAAGATCCAGGTTACACAAAGATGTTTTCCCTCCTCCTCTCCTTAAATACGGGTTCTGTTCCGGCTGATGGATGGGAGCCGAGGAGCGAATCAGTAATGGATGTTGTTCACGATAGCTTGGCGGACCGATCTGGAAAATAAGACTCTAATAAATGGAGGACAGGCCCGCCATGTTTGTTGACCACTGTTGTTGTTGTTATCATCATTATTATTATTGTTGTTGTTGTTGTTGTTCCTGTTATATTGTTGGTGATGGTTTTTTTTAATTATTGTCAAGTGGATTTTTTTTTCTATTTTTTTATTTTTTTTATTTTAGGAACAATGTTAAAATTTGTCTCGTTTTTCGTCCTTTTATTATTAAGTCGCAAGTAATGTCCATGTTTTTTTATTATTATTTTTTTTTTTAAGTATATTATTTGTCTTTTATCATCACCATTGCATTCTCTTTCTTTCTTTCATTCATTCTCTCTCTCTCTCTCTCTCTCTCTCTCTCTCTCTCTCTCTCTCTCTCTCTCTCTCTCTCTCTCTCTCTCTCTCTCTCTCTCTCTCTCTCTCTCTCTCTCTCTCTCTCTCTCTCTCTCTCTCTCTCTCTCGCTCGTAATGAATCAGGGTTACGCCGCGTTACATAACCTTATATCTACACAAACTTGTTATCTTGCCTTTAGTTTTTCTTCCTCCGATCCAAAACTCTTCCTCTTTGTCTCTCTCTCTCTCTCTTTTTGTGGCAATTTATCTGTCTGCCTCTGTGCCTGTGTCGCTCTGACCTGCCTATGTATACCGCTGCCTGTGTGTCTGTGTAATTTGCTTCCTGTCTGTATCTGGATGTTTATTTCTGTTTTTCTGTGCATGTCTGTCTGTCTGCTATACTGTCTTCCTTTTTAATGTGTTTTCTTGTTTGCTTCTAAATACATGAAAGGAAGTTTGTCTTTCTTTTTTTCTTCCTTTCTTTTAATTCATTCTTTCATTCGTTTTCATTCTTGTTTTGTCTTTCTATCTTCAATTCTTTCTCTAATTCATCCTTTCAATCACTTTTTTTTTAGTTTTTTCTTGGTTTTCTTTCTCTCACCCCATCTCTCTCCTTCTGTCTCTCCTCTCTACCTCTCTTTCCCTCTCTACTTCCCTCCCTCCCACCGTCCTTCCCTCCCTCCCCCTCTCTCGATAGCCCAGCGTGGAGGCGGGTGGTGGCATCGACGGCTGTCAATGCGCGAGGAGACGAATTGGCAGTGCTCGTCCTTACCTGGCCGCCCTCACCTGGGCTAATGACAGGACGCGTTGGATACCTGGCGATACGGGGAAGTGTGACCTTTGTGTGTGTGCGGGGGTTGGTGGTGCGGGGGGGGGGGGAGTTGTGTGTGTGTATATGTGTATTGTTTTGTGTGTGTTTGCTTGTTTGTCAACATTCTAGACCTCTTCCTTACCTCTAATCCTTCTGCTTACTCTGTCAAACTGTTTTCTCCGTTGGGCTCCTCCGATCATAACTTTATTTCTGTATCCTGTCCTATCGCCCCTGTACATCCTCTGGACCCACCTAAGAGGCGATGCTTCTGGCATTTTGCTTCAGCTCGGTGGGACGACCTGAGGATGTAGTTTTCCGATTTCCCGTGGAATGATTATTGCTTCCAGGATAGAGACCCCTCTGTTTGTGCCCAGCGCATCACAGAGGTGATTGTCTCTGGAATGGAGGCATACATTCCACGTTCTTTCTCTGCTCCTCATGCTAAAAAGCTTTGGTTTAATCATACTTGTTCTCGTGCTATTAAAGATAGAGAGACAGCTCACAAAAGGTTCCAGAGCCTTCGAACACCCGCTAACTTTGACCTTTACATTTCAGCCCGGAATCGTGCCACATCTACTCTCCGACTTACCAAAACTTCTTTTATCAATAGAAAATGTCAACATCCTGCTTCTTCTAATTCTTCCCGTGACTTCTGGCATCTTGCCAAAAATATCTCCTCCAATTTCACTTCTTCCTCTTTCCTTCCTCTCCTTAACCCTGACGGCAGCACTGCCGTCTCATCTGTCTCTAAGGCTGAACTCTTCACTCAAACTTTCTGTAAGAACTCCACCGTGGACGATTCTGGGCATATTCCTCCTACTCATCCCCCCTCTGACCCCTTTATGCCTGTTATTAAAATTCTTCCAAATGATGTTTTCTATGCCCTCTCTGGCCTCAACTCTCAGAAGGTTTATGGACCTGATGGAGTGCCTCCTTTTGTCCTTAAAAACTGTGCTTCCGTGCTGACACCCTGCCTAGTCAAACTCTTTCGTCTCTGCCCATCAACATCTACCTTTCCTTCCTGCTGGAAGTATGCCTTTGTACAGCCTGTGCCTAAGAAGGGTGACCGTTCCAATCCTTCAAACTACCGTCCTATAGCTTTACTTTCTTGTCTATCTAAAGCTTTTGAATCAATCCTTAACCGGAAGATTCAAAAGCACCATTCCACTTCTACCCTTCTATCTGATCGCCAGTATGGGTTCCGCAAGGGGCGTTCTACTGGTGATCTCCTTGCCTTCCTAACTGACTCTTGGTCATCCTCTCTTAGCCGTTTTTGTGAAACCTTTGCTATTGCGCTGGACATATCAAAAGCTTTTGATAGGGTCTGGCACAAATCTTTGCTTTCCAAACTACCCTCCTACGGTTTCTATCCCTCTCTTTGTATCTTTATCTCCAGTTTCCTTTCTGACCGTTCTATTTCTACTGTGATGGACGGTCACTGTTCTTCCCCTAAACCTTAACAGTGGTGTCCCACAGGGTTCTGTCCTAACTCCCACTCTCTTTCTGTTGTTCATTGATGATCTTTCCAAAACGGATTGTCCTATCCATTCTTACGCCGATGACTCCACTCTGCATTACTCAACTTCTTTGAATAGAAGACCCACTCTGCAGGAACTTAACGATTCAAGGCTGGAGGCAACAGAACGCTTAGCCTCAGACCTTACTATTATTTCCGATTGGGGCAAGAGGAACCTGGTGTCCTTCAACGCCTCAAAACACAGTTTCTCCACCTATCCACTCGACACAATCTTCCAAACAACTATCCTCTGTTCTTTGACAACACCCAGCTGTCACCTTCTTCAACACTAAACATCCTCGGTCTATCCTTAACTCAAAATTTCAACTGGAAACTTCATATCTCATCTCTTACTAAATCAGCTTCCTCTAGGCTGGGCGTTCTATACCGTCTCCGCCAGTTCTTCTCCCCTGCACAGTTGCTATCCATTTACAGGAGCCTTGTCCGCCCTCGTATGGAGTATGCATCTCATGTGTGTCGGGGGATCCACTCACACAGCTCTCCTTGACAGAGTGGAGTCAAAGGCTCTTCGTCTCATCAGCTCTCCTCCTCCTACTGATAGTCTTCTACCTCTCAAATTCCGCCGCCATGTTGCCTCTCTATCTTCTATCGATATTTCCACGCTGACTGCTCTTCTGAACTTGCTAACTGCATGCCTCCCCCCCTCCCGCGGCCCCGCTGCACACGACGTTCTACTCATGCTCATCCCTATACTGTCCAAACCCCTTATGCAAGAGTCAACCAGCATCTTCACTCTTTCATCCCTCACGCTGGTAAATTCTGGAACAATCTTCCTTCATTTGTATTTCCTCCTGCCTACGACTTGAGCTCTTTCAAGTGGAGGGTATCAGGACACCTCTCCTCCCGAAATTGACCTCTCTTTTTGGACACTCCTTTGACCTCTTTAGGAGCAGTAAGTAGCGGGCTTTTTTTTTTATTTTTTTATATATATATATATATATATATATATATATATATATATATATATATATATATATATATATATATATATATATATTTTTTTTTTTCTTTGCGCCCTTGAGCTGTGTCCTTAGCTGTAAAAAAAAAAAAGAAAATCTGTTTGTTTGTCTGTCGGTCGGTCTGTCTTTTCGTCTGTATTTGTATCTGTCTCTCTCTCTCTCTCTCTCTCTCTCTCTCTCTCTCTCTCTCTCTCTCTCTCTCTCTCTCTCTCTCTCTCTCTCTCTCTCTCTCTCTCTCTCTCTCTCTCTCTCTCTCTCTCTCTCTCTCTCTCTCTCTCTCTCTCTCTCTCTCTCTATCTCTCTCTCTCTCTCTCTCTCTCTCTCTCTCTCTCTCTCTCTCTCTCTCTCTCTCTCTCTCTCTCTCTCTCTCTCTCTCTCTCTCTCTCTCTCTCTCTCTCTCTCTCTCTCTCTCTCTCTCTCAGAATCTCTCTTTTCTCTCTCTCTCTCCTCTCTTTTAGCTCTCTCTCTCTCTCTCTCTCTCTCTCTCTCTCTCTCTCTCTCTCCTCTCTCTCTCTCTCTCTCTCTCCTTCAACAGACACCTCTCTCCATTTTTCCTTATTTTCCTGTGATTTCTTTATTTTTATCAATTTTTTCTGAATTCTTTATTGTCCTCTTTTTCTGGTAATTTCCATTTTATATCAATTTATTTTTCTGTGATTTCCTATTTTTTTCATTATTTTCCTGTGATCTCTTTATTTTCTTTATTTTCTTGTGATATCTTTTATTTTCCTTTATTTTCCTGTGACTTCTTTATTTTCCTCGTTTGCTTTTAATCTTTTCCTTCCTTTTCAGTGTGAGTCAATATGAATTTCGGATTTTTTAACCACTTTATTTTGCTAGTGTGAGTTTTTTTTTTTTTAATTCCTCTGTTTTTTTTTTTGTTTCTGAAGTGTCGTTTTTTTCCGATTTCCACGCGCGTCACTCTGCGGGTTACGGTTATTTCTTTGTCGATGTTTATTTGTCTTATGGTGATGTGGTTTGGTGGTGGTGGTGGTGGTGATGTTGTTGTTGTTTTTGTTGTTGTTGTTGTTGTTGTTGTTGTTGTTGTTGTTGTTGTTTCTACAGGTACAATTCCGCTACTATCATTAACAAGGAATCAATCAATCAATCAGCGGGGGCATACGCCGGGGGGCGCGTCGCCTCGCCTACCCTACGACGCCAAGCCCGGGGGTTCCCCGGGCGAGTCTCCATGCAGGCCCCCTTCCCAGCTCGAGTACCTCCCGGCAGGATCTATCGACTTGCTCAAGCCACGAACTCCGTGGGCGTCCCCTTGGCCTCCTCCACTCAGTATTGTCTCTTACAGAGACAACCCGATGAGCAGGATCAGCTGCTGGAAAACGTGCCACGTGCCCGTATAGCCGGAGTTGGCGTTGACGGAAATATATGTCGAATCAGTCTCACGGAGTAGTCGCCGGTTTGACAGTCATTCCAGCGATATCCCATGATTCTGCGTAGACACTTATTACCAAAGGCATCAATCCGCCTCTCCAAGTCTCCATTTAGTGTCCATGTCTCACAACCATAGAGTAAGACAGGGAGCACAAGGGACTTGAAGATCCGGATCTTTGTCCTTCTGCACAGGTATCGACAACGCCATATATACTCGTGTTGATTCCATAACACCGTGGGCCAGACCAATCCGTCGTAAGACTTCCTGGCCAGACTCACCGTTCTTATGAACTACGCTACCAAGATACGCGAAACTTTCCGAGATCTCAACGTCCTCGCCACACGCATGAACATACTGTACTGTTTCATCCAGCAAGCCTCCAAACACCTGTACCTTGGTCTTGGCCCAGGAGACCTGAAGTCCCAAGGGATTCTCCTCCTCGTGCAGTGCCTCGAGAGCCATCACCAAAACCTCCAGCGACTCCGCCAGGATTACTGCATCATCATCAAAACCAAGGTCGGTGACCCTGGTATTGCCAATGGATGCTACGCAATGACTCTGGTCCACAACTCTGCCCAATACCCAGTCCATATAAGTGTTGAAAAGCGATGGGGCAAGGACACAGCCCTGCCTCACTCCCGCTTTCACGGGAAAGAAGCTGGACAAGCCCCCCCCACCACACTTCACAGCACTCTCTGTCCCAGAATACAGACCAGTCAGCAGACCAATAGTCCTCGTAGGAATCCCACGGAGTCGCAGAAGATCCCAGAGTGCCGCACGATGCACTGAATCAAACGCCTTCTTGAGATCTACATAGGCTGCAAGCATCCCCTGTCGAAACTCACGTCGGCGCTCCACCAGTACGCGAAGCGCTGGGATACGGTCAGTCGTTGACTTACCAGGCGTGAACCCAGACTCTTCAGGTCTCTGCAGCTTCAGCAGCTGGCTGCGAATTCGCATCAGCAATAGGTGGGCAAGCACCTTGCCTGGCACACTGATTAATAAGGAAGCATATATGAATTTTATGAGACAGGACATAGAGTAACTCTTTGGGGTTTTGTTAAGTTTGGTTAAGTTTAGGGTGTCTTCAAACACATGATTGCCAGCACAAAGAATGACCTCACTCTGTTTTATAGAAAGTCTCATTAGTAAGAATGCATATATGAATTTTCTGAGTCACGACCTATAGTAACTGTTTTGTTTTTTTAGGTTAGGTTAGGTTAAGTTTAGGGTATCTTCAAACACATGAATTTTGCAACCCTACCTACACATTACGCTGACAACACACTAAGGACGCGACACAACACAGCTTAACACAACACAATGCAACGTAACGCAATACAACACACACCTGCCGCGGGATAATTACTGCCTAATTAATGGCCCAACGCCGACTTTTCACACCCACTCCCCGCCGCCACCATCACCACCACTGTCCTCGTCCTCGTCTCTCTCCATTTTTCCACTGATGCAATTAACCTCCCACTCCTCTCCACTCCACTCCATCCACTTACTCCCACGCACACCACTTTATCTCCCTCCCTCTCTCTTATCTCCCCCTTCCCTCCCCTACCTCCCCCATTTCTCCTCCTCCTCCTTCCTGATCTCCGTATCCACTATTATCTAAGAGAAAATAGGACGGTATGGGAAAGGGCGTGAGCGGAGGAGGAAGAGGAGGAGGAGGAGGAGGAGGAGGAGGAGGAGGAGGAGGAGGAGGAGGAAAGTGCCCTCAGCAACACAGAATGAGTCAGACCAGCAATTTTTTTTTTTGGCGTGTGTGTGTGTGTGTGTGTGTGTGTGTGTGTGTGTGTGTGATGGAAGATTATGGTGGTGAGGTGGTAATGATAATAGGGGTGGTGATGATGGTGAGAGGGAAGAGTCATTCATATTTTTCATGCCATCATTATTACCACCATTATTATTATTATCATTATTATTATTACCATTATTTATTTATTTTTGTGCACCGGAATGAACTCTGAGGTAACTTTTTAATTACTGGTATGTCATTTTTTGTGTGTCTGTTTGTTGACTCGTGCTTGTTGTTAATTTGGCAATGTATTTATGTTAGGAAAATTGGTAATGATGGTAGTAGTAGTAGTTGTAGTAGTAGTAGTAGTAGTAGTAGTAGTAGTAGTAGTAACTGTAGTCTAATAAAATAGTAGTTCAGCATTTATCTTTACTTTTTCATCTTTCCCTCACAGTCATCTTCTTCACCGACTCGTAACTTTCTCTTTTATCAGCAACATTTCCCAACAATTTTCCTTCTCGTCCTTACAAGCTTTTCTCTTCGCCCTTACACGCAGCTCTGTCTCTGCATCTTGTGGCCGCAGCTGGAACGAAGTGGTTGCCGAGGAAGACAGAGAGGGAAAGAGGAAAGGAGAGAGAGAGAGAGAAAGAGGAAGGGAGAGGGACACAAAATCGAGGGTAAATTAAGGACAAAGGCATGAAATTATTTGTGACGGAAAGTGCGGCGGATGCGGACAGTATAGGCGCCGCGAGCTGAGGGGAAAGAATGCAAGGAAGGAAGGAAGGAAGGAAAGGAAAAAGCAGGATGATGATCGGGAAGAAGTGAACGGAAGGAAGGAAGGAAGGGAAGTGGTGTTGTGAAGGAAAGAAAAGGGGAACAGGGAAGAATCTGGAGGGAAGGATGAAGAGGAAAAGAAGGTTGGTAGGAGAGGAAGCGAAGGAAAGAGGAAAAGAAGAAAAAAAGTTGGAAAAAAGGAGGAAAAATAAAGACGATCGGGAAGTGATTATGGAAAGGATTCGTGAAAAGGGAAAAAGTGGATCAGGAAAAAAGGAAGGAGGGTCGAAAAAGGAAATTAGGAGAGAAGGGTTTGTAGGGAGAGGGAAAACAGAGATAGAGAAAAATGGAGGAAAAGAAGGGAAAAGGAGAAAAGGAGAGCCGGAAAGTGAAAGAATGAAATGAAGAAAAAAAATGTCGGTAGAAGGAAGAAAAGATGTACCGGAAAAGAAAGGTGGAAGAGAGGGAAGGAAAAGGCAGACGTGTCGAAAAGGGAGGAGAGGAAGAAGGATACAGTAGGTAGGAGGGAAAAGACGAAGGGAAGGAGGGAATGGGAAGTAGCAGGAAAGAAAAGGGGAAAAAAGGAGGAAGGAAAAAGGAAAACTGTCAAAAAAGGAGAGGAGGGGTAAAAGGGGAGGAGCAAGAAAGAAAAGGGGAAGAGAAGGAAGTTAGAGGCAAAACTGTCGAGACGGAAGGAGAGGAGGAAGGAGACAGGCGGCAGGAGGCAGGAGACGGATAGAGGGAGGGGAAGGAGGAGGAGGAGGAGGAGGAGGGTGAGGGCGTTTGGTTGCATGCGCGGTGGCCGGGGCAGCGCGCCTCACCTTGGCATCGTGTCTTGCTGTCTGGATGGCGGCGGGGCGTGAGTAAGGTTCTGGAACGAGCAGTGGCGGGCGACGGCGACGAGGCATCCGCAGAGGCAGGGCACCACCACCACCGCCACCACGACAGCACCGCCAGCACCACACACACCGCGCGGCCCTCACTCAGCTCTCGTCTCTCAGTAGTGGCCGCGACGCCGGAGAGAGTGGATGGTTAGTGATGCGGTCCACCAGTGACGCCCCGACCCACTGACTCACTCGCCTGCTCCCTCCCTCCCTCACTCGCTCGCTCGCTCAGTCATTCCCCTCAGACTCATTCCCCAGGCCTTCCCTCGCGTGCCTGGCCCCATGAAACTAGTGACACCTCATTCCACACTTCCCCAGACGTGACTTTAGTGTTTTTTTGTTGAAATTATCACGTTTTTGGGGTAGTTTTTGACTCGTGAAGGACTTATTTGGCACCGCCCCACCCCTCGCCTCCTGCCCTTCTTCCCTCTCCTCCTCCTCCTTCTTCGTCGACGCCTCCTCCACTTCCACCTCCTCTTCCTTCTCCTCCTGACAGAGCCCCAAAGAGTTGCAATTATTACCGAAAGTTGCGTCTTGCGGTAAGTTTATTCTGCTGGTTTTCTCGTAACTGCTAAAAGTCACACGCACACTTCGCGCCTTTTTGCCTCTCTCTCTCTCTCTCTCTCTCTCTCTCTCTCTCTCTCTCTCTCTCTCTCTCTCTCTCTCTCTCTCTCTCTCTCTCTCTCTCTCTCTCTCTCTCTCTCTCTCTCTCTCTCTCTCTCTCTCTCTCTCTCTCTCTCTCTCTCTCTCTCTCTCTCTCTCTCTCTCTCTCTCTCTCTTTACCTCTTCTTGTTTGTTTTATTCTCTTCTTCCTTCGTATTCTTCTTTTCTTCTCCATGTCGGGTTTGTTTGTTTGTTTGTTTGTTAGTTGCAGTTTATTTGTTGTTGTTTTTAGTTATGTTTGTGTCTGTGAGTAAATTTTAGATGCCTGTAAGTTTTTCTGTATGTATTATAGTTAAACCTTTGTATGTAAACTTAAGGTGTGTGCGTATGTGAACTTCATTGTGTGTGTAAACTCTACCCCGTGTACGTTAACTTAAGGTCGTGTAGGTGAACTTTACACGCCCTTTATTAAACTTGAGAGCAAATCGAGTATACATCAATTTACTAACAGGTCAGACCCTACTTCAAATCGTGTAATATGTAGACCTAAGCATCAGTCTACATGTAAACTTCTAAAAGATCTACAGACATAAACCTAACCAGTGACCGTAATAAACCCAGATCCTCTACATACATACATACAGACACACACACGTACATACATACACACACACATACATACACACATACATAGATGAACCTTGCCTTCTTTTCATATGCAAACTCGATCCGTATGTGCGAAATTGGTGGCCATGAGTAAACTTTTTTATAGTGATTTGTGTGCGTGTAAAACTATATAGCTTGTCCGTGGAGCTTACCTGTGATATAAATAAAGTTGAGGGCATACGCTATAGCTGCGCGTGGCCTCGGTGCTCATCTCCGTTGCATTATCCCTTGAGCTTGTGGTGGGGTGAGACTGGTCGTTGTAGAATTTTGGGCTGTACGTAGAGTGAGTTTTGGGGAGCTCTTAGGTACGTTATGAGTTATGTGTACGTGTTTTTGGCTTTCTGTACGTGAAATAAGGGTTCGTTTCTATATAGAGTTTATTCGTGATTGAAAGTGGGCGTACGTTCTTAGGCTGCGACCCTTGAGAGATTGTCTGTAGTCCGTGTGCGTGTTATTAGGTTCGTGTGCGTGAAAAAATCGTCCGTGAAAAATTGTCCGTTTCTACATAATATCTGTCCGTGATTCAAAGTGGCCGTACGTTCTTAAGCTTGCAACCGTTGAGAGATTATGTCCGTGGCTCCGTGCGTGTTATTAGGTTCGTGTGTGTGAAAAAATTATCTGTACGTGGAAAATAGTTCGTTTCTTCATAATATCTGTCCGTGATTCAAAGTGGCCGTACGTGCTTAAGCTTGCAACCGTTGAGAGATTTTGTTTGTGGTCCGTCCGTAATCTTTGGTTCGTGTACGTGAAAAAGAATGACCCACTTCTATTATAACTGTCCGTATTTCAATCCAACTCCACGTAGAGAAACTTTGATCCCATAAAGTGATTCCGTTCGTGATATGTACGTGTTATTTGCTTCTTGTACGTGAAAATTTTTTGATTCTTAGTGAATTTCGTCTAACTTAAACTACCATGGAAAAAACTTTGGGCCCGTAAGAAGGTCCTGTTCGTGGTGTGTCCGTGAAGCCGGTGACTTGCTGTACGTGGAATAGTCTTCGTCCCCGTAAACTTTGTCCTTAATTGAAACTGACAGTACGGCGGGAAACTTTTGGGGTGCATAGTAAACTTTTTGAAGGGGAGGCTTATGTATTTAGGGGATTGAGGCTCACCACACCTACCCCCTCCTCGTTATCTCCCTTACCTACCTTTCCTCCTAAACTCCCTTACTTCTCCTCCCTACTTGCCTGCCTTAATGATTCTTCCTTCCATAGCCTTCATTCTATTTGTTCCGTCTCTCTTACTTTTTTCCTCTCTTCCCTTTCGCATTTTTACCCACCTCTTCGTTCTGTCTTATTCTTCCTCTTCCTTCACTTTATCCTTCCCTATCTTCCTTTCATATCTCCCTCCCTCCCTCTTTTTACTTCCTGTTTTCCTCCCTTCCTTCCTTCCATGCCTTCCATATCCTTCCTCTCCCCTTCTCTTCATAGCTCTCCAATTTCTTCCTTACATATCTTCCTTTCTCCTTCTTTTCCTTTTTTCCTCCCTCTCTCCTCCCTCCTTCCTTCCTCTCCTTTCTTCCTTCCCCCTTCCTTGTATTACCTGCCTTACACCTGTCGTTTAGGGGGATCACACACACACACACACACACACACACACACACACACACACACACATTACCTGGCCGCTCGTCACCCACCATTGCACTTTCTTACCCCTGACTGAGGTTTACTGTCTGATAAGTTAATTTGCATAGATTATGGCCGCGTGTTCGCCGATACAAATGGTCGCTGCCGGCCACACACACACACACACACGGGCATTAAGTTAAGGGGAAGACCAGACCTCCCCCGATGAAGTACTCGCAGGGAATATGGAGGAGGAGGGGGGAGGAGGAGGAGAGGAAGGTTAACCTAGTCTCACAGCATCGTGTTAACTAGCCGACAGAGAGGAGGAGGAGGGAAGAAGAGAGGAAGAGAGGAAGGAGGAGGAGGAGGAGGCTTGAAGCACTTACAAGGTATCTAAGCATCGATTGTTAAACTCGGGAGATAAGAGAGGAGAGAAAAAATGTGACAAGATACTGATTGTTGGCGAGAGAGAAGAGGAGGAGGAGAAGGTGGAGGAGGAGGTGTAAAGGCAATCTTGAAGGAGGAGGAGGAGGAGGAGGAGGCTTGAACTAACGAGGTGGGTCTTGTTTCCTCCACCACAAGTAATCCACCCTCGACCTCCTCGCAGGGTGGAGGGAGAGAGAGGGAGAGGATGAGAGACGGAGGGTAGGCGTGGCGCGGCGTGGCGTCTCACCTCCCACCGGCTAACACGCCTACACGCCTTCTCTCCCACGCCCAGACTGACTTTCCCACGCTCATCATGGCCCTCCCATGCCTACTACACCCACCCCCACCCACGCACCTCCACGCCCTGTCACGCCACACACACACGCCTCCTCCTGTGCCTCTATATAAATAAATAAAGTTCAGCTTGTGATGATTCATACCCGCGAGAACCTATTGAAGCAGTTTCGGTTCTCTTTTCGAACACACTGTAACGAGGGATAGCTTGAGACAGTTTATTGATGCTCGAACCGATTGAAAGGGTTCCAATCCTCTCTTCGAACAGACGGTAACGAGTGATACTCAGCTTGAGACTGAGTTTATTCGTGCTGAAACCTATTGAAGCAGTTTCCGATTCTCTTTCATGAAAACGTAATTGCCACTTGTATAGACTCGATATACACGCACTACACAGCCACTTATACGTATACGACACCTACACTCACACTCGTAATACACCATCTACACAGCTCCATATCAGCATCACCCATTACTATACTCACCCACTCATACGTCTTCGAACCCTTCCAGTATGACATCGTGAACCCATATTGCCAACTACAAACCCTACACCATATTATAAAAAGCACCTACCCTTTTTTTACCTCCTCTTCCTTCACCTTCTCCTCCTCTTCCTCCTGCCCCACTCTTCCTCATCTCACACCCTCATAAGCATTTCCCAGCATCTCACAACCTCTTCAGCATCTCCCAGCATCTCACAACGTCATAAGCATCTCCCAGCATCTCACAACGTCATAAGCATCTCCCAGCATCTCACAACCTCATAAGCATCTCCCAGCATCTCACAACCTCATAAGCATATCCCAGCATCTCACAACCTCTGCAGCATCTCCCAGCATCTCACAACCTCTGCAGCATCTCACGTACTCATCTCACAACCTCATAAGCATCTCCCAGCATCTCACAACCTCATAAGCATCTCCCAGCATCTCACAACCTCATAAGCATCTCCCAGCATCTCACAACCTCATAAGCATCTCCCAGCATCTCACAACCTCTGCAGCATCTCACGTACTCATCTCCCACTACATCAGTCTCTCACTCTTACCCACACCAACATATCAACATAGATAAAGGATCCACCCCTCTTCCTCTTTCCCCCTCCTCCTCCTCTTCCTCTTCCTCCTCACGTCACACTTCACTAACCGCTAAAATAAACTCTATCATTTGCAGTTTGGAAGAGCCACTCCTTCCAATCAAGCACTTAACCAACGAGGGAACGATTTACAGCCTCTACTACTCCCCCTGCACCCCCTCCTTGGTCTCCTCCTCCTGCTCTTCCTCCTTCTCTCCCAGACCTCTGTTCCACCTCTTTCCTTCCCTCCCTTCGTTTGTGTCTTCTTATCTCTTATCAGTATTTCCTCTCCCATTGCTTCTCTATTGTCCCTTTTTAGTCTCTACCTTTCCTCCTCTACTTCGTGTGCCCCCTTTTCCTGCTTTTTCCTTTTACGTTCCCTGCCGTCTCTCTCCTTTTTAATTCCACTGGTTTCTCTATCTCCATTCTTCTCTATCTCCTTTCATTACTATTTACACTTTCTCCCATTGTCATGTTTCCTCCCTTTCTCTTCCCTTCCCTCCCTTTTCCATGTCTGTTCTTTCTGTCTCTACCCTTCACATCTTCTGTCCCTTAACTCCTAGTCCTCATTCCTTCTTTCCCTTCCCTCCCTTTTGCTGTCCCTTCCTCTTCTTCCTCATTGCTCCTTTCGTTCATACTTTCACTCCTACCTCCGTTTGTCCCTTCGTCCCTTCTCAGCCAATTCATCCACGTCAGTTCTCTCTATTTCCTCGTTTCCTCCTCCTCTACTTCCTTCCTTCCCTCGTTTCCTTCTCCCCTTCTTCCCTTCCTTCCTTCTCTCCTTCCTTCCCTCAGCCCAGACAGACACAACACAAGACCGGGATGTGTTCGTGGGTTCCTGTGCGTGGGTTCTGTGTGCGTGTTGCGTCGTGGTGTGCTCTGTTGTGTTAATATTGCGTTGGTCTTACTCTGTGTTGTGTTGCGCTGGGTTGTGTGTTTGTGTTGCTCTTGCTCTGTGCTGCAAGCGATGGATTCTGCCTTGTGTTGGTTTGCTTATCCTCAACTTCTCAATCTCCAGGAAATACAAATAAATAAAAAGATAGACAAAAAATAAATACATAAAAAAGATAGATAAAAGACAAGTATTTAAAATGAAACAGAAGACGAGAATAATAAAGGCAGATAAGTGAATAGATAAGTAGATAGAAAGAAAGATAGATAGATGGATAAATGGAGATAGGGAGATAGATAAATAGATAGAGAAGGAGAGAGATAAACAGATAAATAGGTAGATAGACGAATAGATAGATAGGTAGATAGATGAGAGAGAGAGAGAGAGAGAGAGAGAGAGAGAGAGAGACGGTCCCGTTCCTCCCGTTAGAACAGATGATAGAGAGTTTGTTTTAGGTATCACTTTTCACGTCTGTCTGTCTGTCTGCCTGCCCTTCATGATACTCGGTTACCTCTCGCTTTCCCCCCCTTCTCCTCCTCCTCCTCCTCCTCCTCCTCCCCCTCCTCCTCCTCCTCCTCCTCCTTAGAATACGTGTCATTAACTCCTCCTCACAGTCTGTCCTTCATCCCTCCCTTAAATATCCCTTTCACTGCGTACCCATCGAGAGAGAGAGAGAGAGAGAATCCTAAATGTAGCTATATAGTAATACCGTGCAAAATATGGTATTATCGAGGTTCATCTGATTCTTCTATATTGGCAAGATAAAAAAAATGAAGGGAGAGTTAAAAGTGTGATCAGATTCTCTATCATCAGAAATATTAATGCGTTGAGTTTTTTTAAAGGTAAAGATAATGTTGGGTGCATGTACGATATAGCAACGCGTGGCTCCGGTGCTCATCTTCGTCACATTGGCCTTTTGCGTCTGTGGTGGGAAAGAAAGGCGATCAGATTTTTTTCATAATATAAGTAAAAATGAATTGGGGGGAGTTTTTAAAAGACGATCAAATTTCTTTCATAGTGTAGGTGAAAATGAATAGAGAGGATTTTTGAAAGGCGATATTTTTTTGTTCATAGTTTAAATAAAAATGGATCAGGAGGAGGAGCCTTAAAATGCGATCAAATTCCCCATCGCTAAAATAAAGGGTGAGGTAGAATGACTCGTGATGGAAAGTTACGTGAGATGATGCGTTAACTTTTTTTTTCTCGTATCAATGAGCGGGAAAGTGTTAAAAAGGGAGGAATTGTGGGAAGTCAAAATTAGGAGAATAGTCACGTAGTATTAATTAGGACTTCTTTAACTCTCTCTCTCTCTCTCTCTCTCTCTCTCTCTCTCTCTCTCTCTCTCTCTCTCTCTCTCTCTCTCTCTCTCTCTCTCTCTCTCTCTCTCTCTCTCTCTCTCTCTCTCTCTCTCTCTCTCTCTCACCGAAGTAATTATTCTTCCTCAACACTGCTCCTCTTCCTTATTCCTCCCTCCTCCTCTTCTTCCTCCTCCCACTACTACATAATTTCCATAAAGTTTTCCATGCTGCATGGTTCTTTTTCCTTTCCTGCCAGCTTTGGCTGGAGGGATTGGGGGGTGGGGAGGAGCCTTCGCCTTTGCTGTCCTTCATCTTCCACCTTTGATTAGATAGTTAGTGTAGCTTGTCACAAACAGCCTCGGAAGGACCAGCAGGTCTGCTGTTGTTTGTTCTTCCTTTGTGTTTCTTTGTGTTCCTCCTCCTCCTCCTCTTCTGTCCTCTTCACCTCCCTTCTTCCTCCCTTCATAATATTTTCCTCCCCTCTTTCTTCCCCTCTCATGTTTCCTCCTCCTCCTCCTCCCACGCCCTTGATAATAAAAGTTTTCATCAGGTGGCCTTGTGTGTGTGTGTGTGTGTGTGCGTGTGTGTGTGTGTGTATGCCATACAGTCGGCAAGCGGGCGCCTTTCGGATTAATTTTTTTCCGTCTCTCTCTCTCTCTCTCTCTCTCTCTCTCTCTCTCTCTCTCTCTCTCTCTCTCTCTCTCTCTCTCTCTCTCTCTCTCTCTCTCTCTCTCTCTCTCTCTCTCTCTCTCTCTCTCTCTCTCTCTCTCTCTCTCTCTCTCTCTCTCTCTCTCTCTCTCTCTCTCTCTCTCTCTCTCTCTCTCTCTCTCTCTCTCTCTCTTCCTTCCTTCCTCCTCCTTTCCTTTCCTCTTTCCCTCTTTCCCTCGGGCCACTAAAACGGAGCCCTGAAAAAGTGTAAGAGAAAGTTTTTTTGGATTGTATATCAAAGAGAGTTTTTTCTGTAATGTTAGTAATGTGAACTTATGGGATTTTTTTCTTTTTTTATTGTTATATGTTATTGATGTTATTGTAATTGTATTATTATTACTATTGTTATTGCTACTACTACTACTACTACTACTACTACTACTACTACTACTACTACTACTACTACTCCTACTACTACTACTACTACTACTACTACTACTACTTCTGTTTTCCTAATCCTCTTCTTCATTATCATCTTTTCTTTGTTCTTTTTCTTTTTTCTTCTTGACGTTTGTGATTTGTGGTTTGATTCATCCGTAGAATTTTTCATCCGAACGAGAGAGAGAGAGAGAGAGAGAGAGAGAGAGAGAGAGAGAGAGATTCCCTCCCCCTCTTCCTTCCCTTGAAAGTGCAAACATAAGGAAGGTTCCCAAAGGTCGACTTGCTTCTTAAGTCGAGTATTGGGACACGCCTCTCCCCCTCCCCCCTTCTCCCCCTCTTTCATTTCTGCCCTTTCCCTTCTCCTCCTTCTCTTCTTCCCTCTTCTCCTCCTCCTCCTCTTTTTCCTCCTCCTCCTCTTCGCCTCCGTCATTTAGCTTTTTCCGTTTCTGTTCTTTTCTACCTCTTTCATTTCTTCCTTTTTCTCCTCTTTCTCCTCTTCTTCCCTCTCCTCTTCTTTTTCCTCATCGTCCTTCTCTTCTCCTCCTTCATTTCTTCCTTTTTCCTCCTCCTCCTTCGCCCTCTCCTCCTCCTCTTCTTTTTCCTCCTCCACCTTCACCCTCTCCTCCTCTTATTCTTTTTCCTCTTCCTCCTTCGCCCTCTCTTCCTCTTATTCTTTTTCCTCCTTCTCCTCCTCCTCTTCTTCGCCAATTTCATTTAGCTTTTTCCGTCTCTATCCTTCTCTACCTCCTTCATTTCTTCACTTTTCCTCTTCCTCCTACTTCTCTTTTTCCTTACTCTCCTCTTCCTCCTCTGTCCCTCCCTACCTGTTTTTTTCTCTCCTGTTCCCATTTATTCCCTTTTCCTCCTCTTCCTATCCTTCCCTCTCCTCTTTCTCTTCTCCTTGTTCCTCCTTCTCCCCCTCTTCTCCTTCATTTATCCTTTCTCGGTCCTCTTCTTATTTGCTTTTTCTCTTTTGCTTCTATTTTTTTCTCATTTTCCTTTTATTCTTTATCATCCTTATCTTCTTTTTCCTCCGCCTCCTCCTCGTCCTAGTTCTCTTTCTCCTCCTCCTCCTTCATCTCGAATTTTCAGTCTTTGTCCCCCACTTCCTTCCTTTCCTTTCATCCTTTTTGCTCATTTCCTCCTTTTTCCTCTCCTATCTCTTCTTTCTCTTAGTCTTTTTCCGTCTTAAATTTTTTTCTTCCTCCTCTTTCTTATTTTTCTGGTTTATATCCGTCCTCATTTTCTCTGTTCCTCCTTTGTATTCTTCTGTGTCCTCCTCTTCCTCCTCTTCCTTATTTTTTACCAGCTTTCCTTTCCTTCTTCCTCCTCCTATTTATTTCTTCCCCTCTGTCTCTCTCGCCCGTTCAGCATTTCTCCGTCTCTTCCCCTTTTTTCCATTTTCTCTTACTTCCTCCTCCCCCGCTCTCCTTTTTCATTTTTACTTCCACTACCATTTTTTTTTCTCTCTTGTCCCCCTCGCTTTCACTACTACTATTTTCTTCCTCTCCTTCCACGACCTGTTATTCTTTTTTCCTTCTTTTTTTTCTTCTTCTTTGCTGTCTCTTGTTCCTTCATTCTGTCTTTACTACACATGGCTTTATTTCTTTACCATTATTTATCTTCTTCACTTGTTTTTTTCTTTTTCTTTTCTTATTTTTCTTTTATCGTTCTTATTTTATCCCTTTCTATCTCTATCGTCTTCTTTTTCTTCTTCTTTTCTGTCTCTTGTTCTTTCAATCTGTCTCTACTCCACCTTTGTTTACTTTATATTCTCATCATTTTTATTAACATCCTCTTATTTCTCAGTGTCCTTTTATCCTTTTCTGTCCTTATTTGTCTGTCTGTTTTTTGTCTTTGTTTGTCTGTCTGTCTCACTCTGTCTCTGTCTTTCTGTGTGTTTCTCTCTCTTACCCTTTTTCTTCGCTCCTTATTTGTCCCGTCTTCGTCTCTCTCGCATTATAGTTTCTCTCCTTCTTCTTCCTTCCTCTTGATGCTAATAGCGCTCCTCCTCTCTCCTTTTCCTTTCCTCCTAACCCTCCCTCCCTCCCTCACCTGTCTCTCGTACCTCCATTTCTGATTGTTTAATTCTCTCCATCTTCTGTCACCCCTTATACGTTTTACCTTCCTTATATGTCTTATTTTCTTCCTCCCTCCACGTGCGATTCTCTCCTTGCCTCCAGCCCTCCCTCTCTCTTACCTTCCCTCCCTCCCTCCTTCCCTCCCTACCGCCTACCTTACCTTAATCGCCTCCCACCTTCCCACCTGGACCCCCCGCAGCCAAATTTTACCTGAGAAACTGAAGAGTCCAAAGTGTAGGACCCACCAGGTAACCCACCCTTCCCCAGGTGTTCCCAGGTACCTCGAGGATCTCCACAGGTTACCCCAGGTTCTCCTTAGCATACCCCACGTTTCCCAGGCATTCTTTCCTTCTTCCCTTCTTTATTTTTTTCCTTTTTTTTATTCCTTTTTTTATTCTTCATGTTTTTGTTCCTCCATTTCTTCGTTTCTCAGTTTCTCCTTTACTTGCTTTGTTTTTTAGTTCTTTTATTCCTTCCTTTCTTCCTCCTTTGTTTTTCTTTCCTTTTGTTTTTCTTCCTTTTTATATTCTTCATCTTTTTGTCCACCTATTACTTCATTAACAGTTTCTCCTTCCGTTTCTTTCTTCTTTAGTTTCTTTCTTTCCTTCTTCATCTAGTTCCTCTTTTTCTTATTCCTTTTCTTTCCTCCGCTTTCCGTTCTCATTATATTCTCTTTTTATTTTCTCCCCTTCACTTCCTTTTTAGCTCCTCTTCCTCTCCAGCTCATTCTCACAGCATCTTCAGCATCCTCATCCCCCGGCCCCCATCCCATCTTCTCTTCCTCTTTTGCTCTCTCAAGTCTTTTGTACCTTCTTTTTTTATTTTACTTCATCCTCTTCCAATATTCCCTCTCCGCACCCTATATGCCCTTTCCCTTCTTCCCTCTACGAGTACCGCTTCTTCTACCCTCCCTTTTTATACGCGTCCTCCTCCTCCTCCTCCTCCTCCTTCTCCCTTTATATATCTTTACCGTTTCATGCCTACCTTACTTCTCCCTCCTCCTACCCCTGTAAATGTCTCTTCTTTCACTACTCCTCTCTCCTCTTCCATATTTTTCTTCTTTTTCTCTTCCTCTTCGTCCTACTCCGTTTCTTTGTCTTCCTTCTCCACTCAGCATTTCTTTTTCTTCTCTCTCCTGTTCGTCCTTTTCTTCTTCCTCCTCCTCGTCCTACTCCGTTTTGTTTTTCCTCCTCTTCCACTCAGCTCTTCTTTTTCTTCTCTCCTCTTCCTTCATTTCTTTTTATTTCTCCTCCTCCTCGTCCTACGCCATTTCTTTTTCTTCCTCCTCCACCCAGCTTTCTTTCCCTCCTCCTCCTCCTCCTCCTCCTCTTTCTCCTCCTCCCCCTCCTCCTCCTCCTCCTCCCCCTCCTCGACTTTTCAATCAACCTCTTTCGCTTACTTCAAGAATTCGTTTACCGCGATGGCTCATTTCGTAACCGTCAGACATTCGCGTATTTCACCTTTACGCGTTGGTGCCTTACCTGCCCCCACCTGTAAGTGCGTACCTGTGTCAGTTTGCAAGTGATTTCTATTCAAAGACAATGGTGGTAACTCTCTCTCTCTCTCTCTCTCTCTCTCTCTCTCTCTCTCTCTCTCTCTCTCTCTCTCTCTCTCTCTCTCTCTCTCTCTCTCTCTCTCTCTCTCTCTCTCTCTCTCTCTCTCTCTCTCTCTCTCTCTCTCTCTCTCTCTCTCTCTCTCTCTCTCTCTCTCTCTCTCTCTCTCTCTCTCTCTCTCTCTCTCTCTCTCTCTCTTTGTAATCATGAAGCAGAATCACGTCCAGAGAGAAAGAAGATTGCCTCTTTTTCATGCCAGTCAAACCCAATCGCGTTCCGTATTACCCCGGGTTCGAATATCCCTCTCATCCGTTGGTCAGCGGGGTGGAAGTAGGTGTACCTGTGCTTAATTAAACCTTTTGAACACCTGAGGGAGGGAGAAAGTGAGGGGGGAGGAGGGGGGGAGGGGGAGGAAAGGGGGGGGGGGGCCAGGACGTCAGGTACGGATTCTTATTTGACCGCCTTCGCTTGGGGCTGCAGTTGACCATTCTCTCTCTCTCTCTCTCTCTCTCTCTCTCTCTCTCTCTCTCTCTCTCTCTCTCTCTCTCTCTCTCTCTCTCTCTCTCTCTCTCTCTCTCTCTCTCTCTCTCTCTTTTTCCCTTTCTCTTTTTATTTCTCTTTTTCTCTTTATTTTTCCTCTTTTTTTTGCTCTTTTCCTTTTTCTCTTTTTCTTTTCTTTTTCCCTTTCTCTTATTCTCTTTTCTCTTCCCTTTTCCTCATTCTTTTCTTTTCTCTTCTCTTCTCTTCTCTTCTCTTCTCTTCTCTCTCTCTCTCTCTCTCTCTCTCTCTCTCTCTCTCTCTCTCTCTCTCTCTCTCTCTCTCTCTCTCTCTCTCTCTCTCTCTCTCTCTCTCTCTCTCTCTCTCTCTCTCTCTCTCTCTCTCTCGGGAATGTCTACGTCGCTGGTTATTGAAAAAGATGGAACCCGGAATAGATCGAGTCGTTTTATCTTTCCTCTGCTGTTCCAATCTGTTTTTTTTTATTCATTCTTAATTCCCTGCTCGCTTTATCTTTTTTCTTGTTCGCTGGATTTGTTTCGTTTCGTTTCACTTTTTTTGTTTTTTGTTTTTCTTAGTTATTTTTGCGTATGCGTGTGGATTTTTTTTCTTTCCTCTTTCATTTTATTTCTATTAACTTTTTTTTTAATTGATTTAGTTTTTCTGTTGTTCTTTTTTGTGTGGTTTCGTTCGTACTCACACACACACACACACACACACACACACACACACACACACACACACACACTTACGCACACACGCACACGGGGAGTGCGGAAAGTGAAAAGAGAGTGAAAGAATTAGACAGATATGAAAACGGAAAGTAAAGAGGCAATGGAATGAAAACTAGATAGAAAGGAGAACGAAAAGGAAATACAGGAAATGAAATGAAAAAAAATGACATGTAGAGAGAAAAAAAATGATAAAACCGGAAACACTCAAAAACCTAATCCATTTCATCCCAAAACATCACAAAAAACACATCACTTTTTTTTTTAGCATAGGTTAACACACACTATAATTCACTCAGGCAACTCTAGTCTTGTATCACGCTAACACATTAAGAGGAAGAGAAGGAATTAAGCTACCCCGGGTTACTTTGACGTATGTGACTCACCCTTACCTAATCACCAGTCACCCTAACCAATCACCCTTACTCACAACTCTTACCTAATTATTCTTACCCACCCCCCTTACCCACCACCCTTACCCAATCACCAATCACCAATCGCATGACCTTGCAGACAAACATTCACCAATCACCTTTGTCAGTTTAGGACGAGGAGGAGGAGGTGGAGGAGGGTAGAGAAGGAGGTGAGGATTATCCATCAATTAGCATGTGACTTGTATTAGGTGAAGAGGAGGAGGGGGAGGAAGAGGAGGAGAGATCGAAGAGGAGGAGGAGGAGGAGGTAGTGGTAGTGGTGGTTTAGACATTCAAGGAGAAGAAGGGAAGAAAAATAAAGAGTGAGAAAGAGTTAGAACTGAAATTGATGGAAGAGGAGAAAGAAGGAGAAGGTTGAGTATTAGTCTGAGGAATAGGAGCAGAAGGAGGAGGAGACAGAAAGTTAATAAGAAAGGGGTAAGAACATAAGAACGTAAGGAGTCTGCAAGAGGCCGGTTGGACTATACAAGGCCAAGGAATAGGATGGTAAAGTTGTATTAGTAAAAGCTTGAGAAATAGGAGAACGAGGTGGAGAGGGCGCAAGGAATGTATACGGAAAGAGGGTAAGAAAGAAAGTAAATTTGATAGCTATGGAGTTAATAAGAGGAGAAATTTAGCTGGTTTTACACACTAACTTATTTACACTCCATGAGACTTTAATGAGCGCTAAATCTTACTTAACACACGCTAATATTTAAGTAGACCAGCGCATACTAATACTCCGAAAATTATAAACACACTGGGCACGCAAAAAAGATTAACACACACACACACACACACACACACACACACACACACACACACACACACACACACACACACTAACAAGACACAATGCAACATCTTCACACACACACATACCTGCCTCCTCTTGCATACCTAACAACACACACACACACACACACACACACACACACACACACACACCTGGTCACACGTAGTACACCCACCTCCAACTTGTCACCCAGCCACCCCCACCTATCTTCACACCCATGCACTCACCCACTCACCCACCTCGCCACCGCCACCCACCTGCCACCCGTCACCTTCCCTTCCCTCCCCTTACCTTGCCTCCCTTCTTACCTGTCCTGCTCACCTGTCGGACCCATCTCCTTGCACTCTGGGATTTACTCCTTCACAAGTTGACGCTAAGACGATCCGGAGGAGGAGGAGGAGGACGAGGAGGAAGACGAGGAGGAGGAGGAGGACGAGGAGGAGGACGAGGAGGAAGACGAAGAGGAGGAGGAAGAGGAAGAGTGAAAATGAGGGAGCAAAGGGAGAGAACGAGGAAGAAAAGGAGAGGGAAGGATATATTGAAGTTTGAAAAGGAATATAAGAAAAAAGGGAAGAAGTAGGAATGGAAAGGAAACGAAGAGGGAGATGGAAGACGAAGGCGGAAGAGGAAGAGGAGGAGGAGGCGACTGTCATGGAGCCTTGGACAGTACCGCGTCCACACACACACACACACACACACACACACACACGTACACACACACAAACATACCACACGCCTGACATCACCCACACACACACTGGACATCATCATATTTGCCGTCAACAATAACATCAAAAGAATAGAAAAAAAAAGAAAAAAAAGAAGAAAAAAAGGAGAGGTCTTGAGGGAAGGCCCACATGCTTACCCTTTCAGGAGGACGAACGAACACTCTTGGTGGGAGATCTGAACTCATGGGTAAGGGTTCAGGACTCAATACTTGGAATCGAACCCCCTTTGCATCCCCCCCCCATTCTGAACTCCT
Source organism: Eriocheir sinensis (assembly GCF_024679095.1). Classification (NCBI taxonomy): domain Eukaryota; kingdom Metazoa; phylum Arthropoda; class Malacostraca; order Decapoda; family Varunidae; genus Eriocheir; species Eriocheir sinensis. The sequence goes on along the minus strand of NC_066517.1, from coordinate 12,409,908 downwards.
CCTCTCTCCCTCCCTCCACGGCCCCTGCGACTCGTTCTAAGACGGAGAAACCTTCCGAACTGGTCTCTCCGTGTCCTTATTTGAGCCTACAGAAGGGTGGAGTTGATGCTGGGGTTCCACGAAGACACTGTTGATGAACCTCTCTCTCTCTCTCTCTCTCTCTCTCTCTCTCTCTCTCTCTCTCTCTCTCTCTCTCTCTCTCTCTCTCTCTCTCTCTCTCTCTCTCTCTCTCTCTCTCTCTCTCTCTCTCTCTCTCTCTCTCTCTCTATCTCTCTCTCTCTCTCTCTCTCTCTCTCTCTCTCTCTCTCTCTCTCTCTCTCTCTCTCTCTCTCTCTCTATCTCTCTCTCTCTCTCTCTCTCTCTCTCTCTCTCTCTCTCTCTCTCTCTCTCTCTCTCTCTCTCTCTCTCTCTCTCTCTCTCTCTCTCTCTCTCTCTCTCTCTCTCTGTTTTATTTTTTTTCTTGCTTGCTCTCTCCGTCTATCTTTTCCTTTTTTTCTTTTGCTCTTATTGTTTTTTTTTCTTGTTTTTTTTTTTGTTTTTTGTTCATGCTCTTGTTCTTCTTGTTTTTTATGTTCGACTTGTCCTCGTTGTTTTTGTTTTTGTTGTTTGTTTCTTGATTTTTTTTTCTTTTTTCATATTTTCTTTTTTTTGCAATTTTTCTTCTTTATTATGATTATTTTTTTTTTAATTATTGAAACTTGTTACGAATTCTGTTCCTAGGAGAAGAAAAAC